>NC_061115.1:72380199-72455814 GCF_002878395.1 Capsicum annuum | reverse complement strand
TGAATATAAAACTGAATACTGAATCTGATAGCTAAATCTGACTAAATCTGAAAGCCTCTAAGTATTGTCTGAATAAGAAGTTGAAGGAACATGTCTCCAACTAACTCCGTAAAACTGAACTAAAGTAATAAATGAATAAATTAAATCATATTATCCTCGAATAGATGAGGACTCACTGCAACACTGTGACTGGAAAGCTACTGCTGGTCTGGAACTCGTGGCTCTGGACCTATGGTGTAACATAAAAAGAAAGCACCATAGCGCAAATATGTCAGTACAACTGGAGTACTGAGTATATGAGTGAGGTAGGTTAATGCAAAGGGTTTACATGCATGAATAATACTAACTGACTGACTAATATAAACGTAAGAGTACAAATATACATACATAGTAACTGAGATCATGAGTATGTGGTAGCTAAATTTGTACGATAATACATGACTGGAACTGTAGGTCTGATATATGAGCGACTGTATCTGACAGTCCTAAATCTAGTAAAACTCTCTGAGTCCCATGCTATAACTGAATTTGACTGTATCAAACAGTCCTGGTATATTGATATCTGAAGAACTATCTGAGTTCTTTTACTGAGACTGATACTGAAACTAAGGGAGGTAGTTATTTAACCGACATGCCCCATGTATACCATTACGGCTAAGCTAGGGTTTAATCTCTGCCCCAACTGGAGGGGTGTCAATACCACACCACTGGTAAGGACAGTTGTGAGTGATCCATATCTAGCAGGTACTCAAAGTAAGAATGGTGGGACCCTAAACTAAAAGGTTAAGCCACCTCATCAACCCTAATCTGATAGGATAAGATGTCTCAACCTACACTGGCTACATAGTTCTGGAACACAAGGATGACTTCTAAGAATCACACCCTGAACTAGCAAGTGAGTTTCCATCCTTGGGTTCACTCGGTGCTAACTTCTACTCCCACCTAAAGGGACTGAACATGATTTAACTGGTTGTACATGGAATGAATAACTGACATCTGTTGACTGACGGAGTAGTACTATTATCTGAGATTTAACTGAGATCATGAGATTTCTAATGTTTCCTGAGTCACATGACTGACTGAGTTCTATAGAGTATAGCTTGACTGAGATTTATCATGGCACATGACATGGATCTAGGCACACAACTATATTGTTTGGGTACGAATACCCCTAGGACTCGATAGAAGGAAACTGTCACACATGACATGACTTGATCACAATATTAGAGTCCACAATTCATAATATTATAAGTAGGGGATAGTATACTTCATGTATTTATTCACATCTCAACATGGTAGGGAGAGCATGGATATATTTTGTGTATATAATTTATATTTCCATTATCACACATGCTTCATACCACCACAACAGCAACACATAAATAGCATGGAAATTCATATGGAAGTGTATAGCTAATATGGACTTGTCATTTAGATACCATGGAATCATGTAATTATGGGTTTCTAGCATCCTAAGCATTTTATCAAACACCTTGCATGCATTCTTTAAAGCATAGGTGGATTTCATACTTGCATCACATCAAACCACCTAAAGTTCATGTTTTTCAACTAATAATGACATATATTTCATGAAAACATCTTTAGATATTATTTTGAAACTTAAACAACAATCATCAACATGTACATGCTTATATCACCACAAAAAGTTTACAAAATAACATTTAAAAACATGGTTCTTGAGCTCTATGAACGTATTGGATCCATAGATGAACACTACGCATACCTTAGATTAAGAATTTGTGGAATCTACGATTGAATTTGCTTGAAGCTTGAAACTCTAATGGAAACCCTAGAATTGTTCTTGACTGTTCTTGAGTGAATTTTGATAAAATTAATGTAAAGGGATGCTTTGGGGCTTCAATACCATGTTTAAAGGGTATATATAGAGTTTTGGGACGTTACCATATTGCCCTTGAGAAGTTTAAATGAAAAATGAAAACTACGTAAAATTTATCCCGATTTAGGGCCCTGGCGTGTGCGGAGCTTGGCAAAATACCAATTATTACGACCTGGAATCTTGGATCAAAGCAGGGTTATTGTGGAGTATTTCTAGAAATTGACGAGTGCCATTTTGGCCTCCGATGCGACACGCCTTGCACTGAAATAGCATTCGTCTTACAGCAAAAACTTAAAATAGCCATAACTTCTTCACCGGGTGTCCGTTTTAGGCGAATTTGGTATCGATAAAAAGATTATTAAATTTTCTATCTATTTATAGGTCATGAGATAAAAAATTTGTAGTATAATGAGAGATATTCTCATTTGAAGTTGACGATACCAATATCCTTCTTAAAAATTCAATCGATAAGGAATGTTTTGATTCGCACAATAGCTATAACATATTTGAGACCTTAATTCACATCAAACTTGATCATGGAACTACCAAGGAACCATGATTTACTATGCATGATCTTGAGACATGGAGCTAATATTAAGTTGGATTTTTTGGGGTATTACACCCCAGTTCAACTCGATGCTAAGTACTAATCTCATATTATTTATAGTGATAAATCAAAAATTAATGTACTAAAAATAGATTTAGAATATTCTTTATCTTAAAGTATTCAAAAAATTTGATGAACTGGGATTATGCTATAAATTATGGCTAATATCGTTATTCCCTTTGACACGACTGGTTCATCTCTGTAAAATAGATGTCGGTAGTGAAACAACACCGACAATAGGTAAGCATACTTTTCTCTCTCCCCCTCCTTCTTGGTATCCCTCTCTTTCTACCTCTCTCTTTTTTCCACTATTAGCAGATTTGAGAAGGCAATAGTGTACTGGGTACGGGTCTACAATTATCTTCGATGAAATGGTTCGACGACCTTTGGTGGTAAAGGCAGTGGATTCTAGAAAAAGTAGGTGGAGGTCTCTATCGGCTCTTGCAGCCACTGACCAGATTTGAGCCGCTAACTTTTTAGTGACTTTTTGGCAAAGTAATTTTGGAGACCAATTTCTATCCCAATTTGTCCAGTTCCAGCACAACAAACAAGAGTTAATTACATAATATATGTACCCCGGTGACTTCTAACTCTCGAACTTTATTTTATCACGTGATTTTTTGGTATTTTATTCGCCTATAATTTGTGTGGGATTTTCTATCTGTTAATTGGGTTTTTAGTAGCTATTATTCTTACAATTATAATACTATAGGCTTTAAGGGTGTCTTTATTGTTTTGCTATTTTTGAACTTCTTCTGTTGCATCTGTTGAGTAGTGGCTTGGGTGATAAATGGTGGACTAAGGTCATGTCCTAGGGGTCCTGAGGGCTAGAGGTAGGGTCGGGTCCAGGTGTTGGGTTAAATTTGGGATACGGAGGGTGGAGTTTTAGGGAAGAAAGTTGAGAGATGATAATTTAACGGTAGGATCATGGAACAGAGGGACTCTTCAGGGTAAGTCGATAGAGCTAGTAAAGATTCTTATAAAGAGAAGGATTAATATTGCGTGTGTCCAGGAGACTAAATGGGTAGGTTCTAAGTTTAGGGATATGGATGAGTATAAGTTGTAGTACTCAAATAGTGAGAGGCATAGGAGTGGAATAGGTATCTTAGTGGATGAAGATCTTAGGAGGCAGGTAGTAAAGGTTAATAGGGTTAGTGATAGGGTGATGACTATTAAGTTGGTTATTGGGGGATTTACGATACATGTCTATAGTGATTACATGCCATAGGTTGGCTTGGGCGAGGAGGAGAGGAGGTGATTTTGGGAGGTTTTGGATAAGGTGATTCGAGGCGTGCCTAGTGCGGAGAAGATTTTCATAGGAGGGGACTTAAATAGGCATATTGAGTATTTGCCGATAGGGTATGATGATGTTCATGGAGGCTTTGGTTTTGGGGATAGGAATGATGAGGGAAATGCTCTTTTCGATTTTGCGAGGGACTTTGGTTTAGTGGTAGTGAATTCCAGCTTTCCAAAGAAAGAAGAGCATTTAATTACTTTTTGTAGTAGGATAGCCAAGACCCAGATTGACTTTTGCTGCTTAGGAAGGGGATAGATCTTTGTGTAAGGATTGTAAGGTTTTTTTGAATGAGAATCTTGCAACCCAACATAGACTCCTGGTGATGGATTTAGTTTTAAAGATGGGAAATAAAAGGAGAGGTGGGGAGGGTCAACCTAGAGTTAGGGGGGTGGCTTAACTCTGGTCAGTGCTTTAGAGATAGAGGTGAAATTAGAGGGATAGAGGCATAGGAGTGTCAAGGAGATGTGGATAGTATATGGGATAGGGATGTGGGTTGCATTAAGGAAACTGCTAGAGAGGTTTTGGGTGTCTCGAAGGATTGGTTTGGCCGACATCGGGGGTATTGGTGGTGGAATGAAGAAATTAAGAAGAAGGTAGAGACGAAGAAGGCGGCTTACATTAAGTTAGTTGAGAGTAAGGATAAAGAGAAAAAGCGGGTGAGTAGGGAGGAGTACAAGTTAGCTAAGAAAGAGGCTAAGTTATCAGTTATGACTGCTAAGACAACAACTTTTGAGAGACTATATTAGGGATTAGAGGAGAGAGATAGGGAAAAGAGGTTTTATAGGATTTCCAAAACTAGGGAGCATAAGGGTTAGTATTTGGACCAAGTGAAGTACATTAAGGGAAGAATGGTATAGTTTTGGTGAAAGACGTTCTAATTAAGAAAAGATAGCCGTTGTATTTTCATAAGCTCTTGAACGATGAGGGGGATAAAGGTATTGTGTTAGGAGAGTTGGAGAACATCAAGAAAACTCATAATTTTGAATACTATCGATGTTTTAAGATAGAGAAAATCTATGAGGCTATTCACAAGATGCGATTGGGCTGGGCAACGAGGCCAAATGAGATTTCGGTGAATTTTTTGAAGTTTGCTAGAGGAGCAGGATTGAGCTGGCTAACCTATTTATTTAACAATATTTTTAAGACCATTAAGATGCCCGAGGCATGGAGATGGAGCACGATGATTCCTTTATACAAGAATAAAGGTGACATTCAGAGTTGTTACAACTATCAAGGAATTAAGTTATTACATCACACGATGAAGATTTGAGAGAGGGTGGTGGAGCAGAGGTTGAGGAAGATAGTGCCTATTTTAGAGAATCAATTTGTATTTATACCTGGTCGCTCGATGACTGAGGCAATTCACCTAGTATGGAGGCTAGTAGAATAATATAGAGAGAGGAAGAAGGATCTACATATGGCATTTATCGACTTGGAAAAAGCGTATGACAAGGCCCCTAGGGAGGTTCTTTGGAGATTTTTGGAGGCGAGAAAGATCCCAGTAGCGTACATCCATTTGATTAAGGACATGTATGAGGGGGCAAAGACTTGGTTAAGGATGATAGGAGGGGACTCTGGTTATTTCCCGGTCTTGATAGGGTTGCACCAGGGATCAACTCTTAGTTTGGTTTTATTCGCCTTGGTGATGGATATGTTGATACGGAATATTGAAGGAAAGGTACCGTGGTGTATGCTTTCTGTGGATGATGTAGTTTTGATTAATGAGTCGCACTGAAGTGTTAATGATAAGTTAGAGGTTTGGAGACAGACCCTAGAATCTAAAGGATTCAGGTTGAGTAGGACCACGATGGAGTATTTGGAGTGCAAGTTTAGTGAATTGAGGCAAGAGGACGAGGTGGTAGTGATGTTAGAGTCGCAAACAATTTTTAAGAAGGTTAGTTTTAAGTATTTTGGGTTTATGATCCAGGGGAATGGATAGATTGATGAGGATGTCTCTCACCATATTAGGGAAGGTTGGATAAAATAGAGGCTCTCCTCAAGAATTTTATATGATAAGAAGGTACCTCTTAAGCTTAAAGGTAAATTCTATAGAGCTGTGGTCCATCCAGCCATGTTATATGGGGCAAAGTGTTAGACTATTAAGAATTATCACATCCAAAAGTTGAAGGTGGTGGAAATGAGAATGTTGTATTAGATGTGTGGATTTATGAGGACAGAAAGGGTCAGGAATGAGACTATTCGGGAGAAGGTGGGAGTGGCTTCGATGAAGGATAAGTTGCAGGAAGTGAGGTTGAGATGGTTTGGCCACGTGATGAGAAGGGGCACGGATGCCCCAGTTCATAGGTGTGAGAGGTTGGCCTTCGAGGGTTTTAAGCGGGGTAGGGTAGACCAAAGTTATACTGGAGTGGAGTGACTAGACGTGACATGGAACATTTACACCTTACTGGGGACATGACCCTCGATAGAGTGCTAAGGTGTGTAGTTAAGTCACAGTCTGTAGATAGGAGGGTTAAGCGCAACTTGGTTGGTAGTTCTAGATTTGAGTGAAGGGGGTCCTTGGTTTATTAATTGTACTTCATTTTTGTGAATGTTGATTCCCTGTATTTTATCATGTTGCTCACTTTTTGGTCTACCGTCCTTTGTTTTGAGCCCGGGGTCTATCGAAAATAGTATCTCTACTCCTTTGGGGGTAGTGGTTTGGACTACGTACATTTTACCCTCCCCAGACCCCACTATGTGGGAATATACTGGGTTTGTTGTTGTTGTTCTTGTTGTGTATTTATAATTTGCCAAGCTTGATTGAAAAGAAGTTCATATGAAAATACTATGATATCAAAGTAAATACACATTCATAAAATAGATGGTTTAGGCATGATAGTCTCATTCCTGAATAGTCTCATTCCTGACCCTAACTATAATATGTAACGAAATTGAGAAACTCTAATTTATTTGGGACTCAATGGGTGAAAGGGTACCTATTGATCAAACCCTTCATACCTAGAATCAAATTCTTGTTAAGGACTTGACAGATTTTAAACTTGTAGATGAACCCTAGTTTTCTTTGCTTTTGAGGGAACTCAATCGCTTTTTTTATTGTCTGAGATGATTTGGGACAAGGGAAGAGAAGTCATCCATTTAGAGTGTTCTAATTTCCCTTAGTTAATTCCCAAAATTACGTAGCTTAGGTATGGGAAATAAGAAAAGGATGAAAACATGCTTTAAAAATCATAACTGATTTTACTGTACTAGTCTTCAGAGGTTCTAAGGATGTGTTTTCGTATCTAACGACTCATCATCAAACTCATTATGGATGGATAGAGTTGTTGGGTCTATGGATGATTAGATACAATGACTCATTATTATTGGTGATGAGTTAATGGACTCATTACCCAGGGACCCAAACGGTTAACCCTCATGTTAAGTCATCTGAGATGACAATGACTCGTCTAAAATTTTCACCACTGGACTAATTTTAACTCTTAGGTTTTGGGGAGATTTTCCTCAGAATGAGTCACGCGATAGCTCGTCGTGACTGGTGACGACTCATCCTTGGAGTTGTTTCCACTAGGAAGAAAATCAATCTTCAGTATTTTTAGCTAAGTGTTAAGAACAACTTACACAATGAGTCATTGACAATGATGACGACTTATTTCTTAGGTAGCTATGTGAAGAAATTTTATGGTTTCTGACTAGTTTTTGGTGCTAAGCCTGAAACGGAATCTAAGAAACTTTTGGGTGTTACAATCGTTAGTAAGATTTTTTTGTAGGGATAAAAAAATAGTGCTACTAATTGTTCATTATCGTGTAGATTTAGTAATATTCTGTAAACTTGTTTATCACAACCCAATGATTTAGATGTTGGTGCCAGTATGCAATTAGACCATGAGGCCACAAGTAGGCATTATGATATATTTGAGGAATACTAACCGGAAGAAGATAACATAGAAGATCAAGAGTTACGTGAAACCCCAACCCCTACTAGTCCAGTTACAGAACTACAGGAAGAAGGTGAAGAAGTTCCCCTTTCACCGAAATTTACTTGGGCCAAAGGTACCAAACATACTAAAAGGTCTTTAGTTTGGAAATTTATGGAGCATGATAGGGTAAACATATTGCTACTTACAATAAATACAAGAAAGTTATGAATTATTTTACCAGCAGAAACAATGGTCGGACAGGGTTGCTAAGTAAGTATTTGGGAAAATGTAATAAAGAATTTATTCGTCTAGAAATGGAATCTAAGGCCTAAAAAGGGTACAACATTTCCAGAAGAATCTGCAGGAGGTAATATGATTCTGACTCATTTAAACATGTATAACCCGACTGACCTAAGCTCGTCATCAACATATAGTGAAGATGTAAACAGAGAAGAACTAGCAAAAATGATTGTTGTTATGGGTTTCTCTTTTAGTTTGCTTCACACCCCGATTTTTTCATTATATTCACTGATATTATAAGCCCTCTTTTAAAGACTTTTCATGAAATAAATCAAAAATGATATTCTTAAATATAAAGTTGAACATTATCATTTTCTTCGTTCCTTATTTAATAAATTTGATGATAAAATATCTATTACTTCCGATAAGAATCGTAGTGTTAAAGGTAATGATTATTTTAATCTTACGTATCATTAAATTGATCACCATTAGAACATGCAAAAAAGAATTAAAGCTTATAAATATGTTGACAAGACTTAAACTACTGCCTATACAGCTAGTACAATGGCGAAAGCTTGAAATATTTTTAATTTATTGATAAAATAAGTCAAGCACATTAGATAATGTTTCTAACAATATGAAACCTGTTGAATCTTTAAAAGTTAGACTTATCTAATAGATGATGAATATTTTAAATTTAAATGTGTGGCATATATTTTAAATTTGATAGTAAAAGACAGTGTTGATTTATTTGGAAATAGTTGTTATAAAGTTTAAGTTGCTTGCAGTTTTATTTTTAAAAATAAAAAATCTATAATTACTGATTTTAAACATCATTGTGGAGAATGTCAAATTTCATATAGAAAAGTCCCAAGAGAAATATCTACTCGATGAAATTCTTTATATGAAATTCTTGATGTTGCTTATGATTATCGTAAACCTATACAATTAGTTTATAATGCTCATAATGCAGATCCTGATTTAAGACTATGTGATGATGATTGAATTAAAATAAAAAAAGTTTGTAATTTTTTGAAAACTTTTTATCAAGCTACGAATATGGTATCTGCTCAATATATTCTAACTATTTCTTCAGGTTTAGTAAATATTATTATTGTTTCTAAAGTACTTGCTGAATATAAAAAAATACTTTGTTCAAAGATTCAATTGAAGCTATGATTGAAAAACTTAGAAAATATTTTTTTTAATTATGCAAATTTATTTGACGACTGCTTTATTCAATCCATTTTACAAAGAAATTGGTGCAATGATGATGGTTCAAAAAATATACAAAATTTAGAAATTCAATCTCCTGAATAGTCATCAATTAAAACTTGTTGTACCAGCATAGTACCGAAAGTTAAGAGTTTATATAACTTGTATTAAGTTATGGAAAAAAATGTTCCGTCGATCAAACCTGTTACATCTAGGTCTAGATATGATAATTTAGATGATTAGATGGATGAAGACATTATTCTTCAATGTTCTAGCAGTAATGCTTTTGATTTGTATCTTCTTAGGATCAAGATAATATTAGAGATGCAAATGGACAACTTCAACTTTTAGCATGGTGAAAGACCCATATCAAGTAATTTTCAAATCTTTCAAAGGTGGTTTGAGATGTGCTAGCAAGTCAAGCCTCTTCAGTTGCTTCGGAGCAAATCTTTTAGCTTAGAATAAATTATAATTGGAGATCATTGATATTCATTAGCATAGAATAGTTTGGAGATTTCTGTATTATTTAAAGATTATATCAATATTGAATGAAGAAATTTTAGTCTCCTAAAATTAGCTCTCCAAATTGAAGATGAAATAGATGAATTATTTGAGAAAAACAGTGATAGTGGAATGATACAAAGGATGAACAAGGACAAAGAACAATTTTAGAAAATATGTTCGCCAAATAAATACCTAAATTACAACTAAAATATTTTGGACATTATAGATATTAGTATGATACCAGAGATCTAACTCAAATAGAACCCTTCCTAAAAGGTGGTTGCGTAGATTAAATTCTCTTTTACTATTTGTAATACATGTACAATGTATGAAATTTGAATAAATATATAGGCTATTCACCTTAATTTTATTTTAAATTTTGTCTTTTATTTAATGCAACTAAACTTATAAATAACTTAGCTAAAAGTAATTTATATTTGTAAGATAAAAGTTTTGAAATGTTTTTTATAAAGTTTATATTTGTAACTTTAAAGCTTTGAAAAAAATAAACTTTAACAGATTAACTTTATAAAGTTGGGAAAAGTTCTATGAAAACAATAAATTCTTATAAGTTAACTTTATAAAGTTTTTATACGTCAGCTTTATAAAGTTTTTCTAAGTTTTCCAGAAATCTATAAATTTTACATTTGTAACTTTTTATAAGTTTTTGAAAAAAAACTTATAAGTTTTTATAAGTTTTGAAATAAAAAAATATTTTTATATAAAAAAACATTAATACAATAAAAAGTTTTTATATTTTTTTAGAAGTTTAAAAATATTTATATAAGTTTTTATAATAAACATAATTTAAACCAGAAAATGTTAAGACCCGAATTTCAATCCGATCCAACTCGGGTCAACATTGGTTATCAACAAATTGGGTCAGAACACCAAAAAAAATTTGGTATACCCAATACCGATAGTACCATTTTCGTTATGATTATTAGTCGCTGGAGATTTATTTAGAACCCAATTTTGATTAGAACCGGTCGAGCACATCCATTAACGGTCCATTGACAAGCTAAGACCAAACGAAACTCATAAAACATGCATGTATACTATGATATGAGAGAAACTGATGTACATTAAACCGAGAGGAATACTAAGGAGAGAACTATTACCTTAAGTCGTACTGAACTAGAAGGGAATATGTGAGGGTACTTGGTCATTATATCTGCTTCTACTTCCTAAGTACCTCCCCCAACTAGCTTATTCCTCCAAAGAACTTTCATTGAAGTGAATTTCTTGTATCTCAACTTATGAGCCTAACGGTCATGAATCTAAACTGGAACCTGAGCATTAGCCTATGGGTAAAAAGTTGTACTGAGATGAACCTAGGTACTATTACTCTTCTGGAAGGATCTCCAAAACTGCAAAGTAAACTTTGTACCCCTATCCAAAATGATAGTCTAAGGATCTCTATACAACTTAACCAACTGTCTAAGGTAAAGTCTACAATAATCCTTGGCTGAATCTGTAGTAAATACACTAACTTAGTCATCTGGTCAATAATAACCCAGTAGAATCATGTTATTGGAGAATACAACACTACCTCATAAGAAAGTCCATATTCTCCACTTCCTACTTCCAAGTAGGAATACTAAAATTTTGATTCATGCCACCTGGTCTTTAGTGCTCAATCTTAACTTGCTGGTAATTTGGATACTTAGCCATCAGTAGACTTTCCATTGGTTATGATACATCTTAATGGATCCTAGGTGAATACCATAGCAATAAAGCTTTTGTCAGCATCTGTTGTCTTAAGTCATCTACATCTAAAACACATTACCTGCCCTGACAACAAAGAACACCATCCCCCCATTGGGAGAAAACCTTAACTTTTTTACTTTGGACTATTTGTTTTAACGTAACCAAAATAGGATCACTATCCCTCTTTGCCTTCACCTATTCTACTAAAGAAGATTTTGAACCATTCTGCACTATAATTCTACCTTTTTCTGAATCACCCAACTGATCATCCAGCCTAGTAAGTCTATGAACATCACAAACCAATTCTTTCTTCTCATCCTTTACATGAGCAACACATAAGTCTACTAAGAGTATCAGTCACTACATTTACCTTATTCGGATGGTACAAACACTCATATCATCATCTTTCAATAAATATAGCTATCTTTTCTAACAAAGATTTAGATCTTTTTGACTAAATACGTACTAAAGGCTTTTATGATCTATGAACACATCCACATAAACTCCATAACGATAGTGCCTCAGAATCTTTAAGGAAAAAAATTATTCCCAACTCAAGATCATTAGTTGGATAATTCTTCTCGTTAGGTTTGAGTTTTCTAGAGGCATAATCTATAACCTTGCCATGTTACATCAACTAACAATCAAGGCCAAGTCGAGAAGCATCATAATAACTACAAACCCATCTATAACCCTTAATAGAGTCAAAACTAGAGCAGAAGTGAGTGGATTCTTTAACATTTAAGAACTCTTTGTGAAAGCACTAAATCACTTAAATTTTACTTTCTTCTGAGTCAATATACACATAGGATAAGAAATAGATAAAAATCCTTCAATAAACCATTTATAGTAACCATCAAACCCAAGAAACTCTTAATGTCTAATAAAGAGATAGGTCTAGGCCAGTTCCTAACTATTTTACTATTTTGAGGATTAACCCAAATGTCCTTATGGAAATGATGTAACCAAGAAATACTATTGAATTGACACAATGAACCTAGTGAATAACTGGTGATCCTTGAGAGTTTGCAAGATAATCCTCAAATGGTCAGCAAGTTAATCCTTGCCCCAAGATAAATAAAAACGTTATTAAAAAACAATGACAAATATATCCAACTACTACTTGAACACTATAAATGAAGTCCATAAAAACTACAGAAGCATTTGTTAGTCGAAAAGACATGACAAAAAATTCAAAGTAACTATGTTTGGTTCTGAAGGCTATCGTAGAAATTTCACACTCTCTAACTTTGAGCTAATGGTAGCAAAATGTAAGGTCTATCTTAGAGAAATATATGGCACCTTGAATCTGGTTAAACAAGTCATCAATCCTGAGAATGGGATACTTATTCTTTATTGTGACTTTGTTCAGCGGACGGTAGTCAATGAACATTCTGAGGGAACATCTTTCTTACGCATGAAGAGAATTGGAGCACCTCATGGAGATATGTTGGGTCTGATTCTTTAACTAAGAGGTCTTTTAACTTTTCCTTTAATTCCATAAGATCAGCTAAAGTTATTCCTTAAAAAGGAATTGAGATATATTGGATATCTGGGAAAAGGTCTATGCCAAAGTCTATCTCCTACTTGGAGGGACTCTTGGCAGATCTTCAGGAAACAACAACAACAACAACATACCCAGTGTATTCCCACCTAGTGGGCTCTGGGGAGGGTAGACTGTACGCAGACCATACCACTACCTCAAGAGAAGTAGAGAGGTTGTTTTCGATAGACCCCCAGCTTAGGACCAATAAAAGTATAACAAATACAAAAAGTAAGCAGATACAGACTAGTATGGTACACAAAACAAACTAATAGTAGAACAAACACAAAAGATAAGTGCATAATAAACTAGTATGGGATGCAAAAAAATCCAACCCCACTAACCCCAAAAACTACATCCCCAACACCACGAACCAGAAACTCCAGACCAAAAGGAGCACTCCCCTATTACTACCGCCGCGCTCCCACCCCTAACACTCTACCCTAATCCATATCCTCAACACCTTCCTATCAAGGGTTATATCCTCTGTAAGTTGTAATTGCTCCATATCATGTCTAATAACCTCTCTCTAATATTTCTTTGGTCTACCTCTAGCCCACCTAAAACTATCCATAGCCAGAGTCTCACACCTCCGCACTGGAGCATTAGGGCCTCTCCTCATTATATGCCTGAACCAACGTAGCCTCACTTCTCGCAACTTATCCTCCATCGAGGAAACTCCCACCTTCTCCCAAATAATATCATTCATCACCCTATCTTTCCTGGTATGTTTACACATACATCGCAACATTTGCATCTCTGCCACCTTCACCTTTTGGATGTGGGAGTTCTTAACTGGCCAACACTCCGCTCCATAAAACATAGTCATCTGGACTACCACTCTATAGAACTTACCTTTAAGCTTTGGGGGCACCTTCTTATCACAAAGGACTCCCGAAGCGAGCCTCCACTTCAACTACCCTGCCCCAATATGATGCGTGACATCCTCATCAATCTCACAATTACCCTGAATTATAGACCCCAGATCTTTAGGAAACACTTGTAAAATTAATCACAAATAAAACTTACTAAAGAGTTGGGGTTTCTAACTTTATATTATTAACCTAAACTAGATAATAGATGCAAACCCTTAAAGATTATTTTTCTGGTCGTATGGTAAGAAACAAATAGACCTATAGGTGCTAAAGTACTACTATTTAATTCTACGATGGGATCATTCCAAACTAAAACTTAACAACTCTGTTTCTACAATCGACTGAGGCATAACAGTAATATAGCTAATCCATACTAAGTATAAAGTTAAAATTATATCTAACTCTAATAGATCAATTGTGGTGGTTTTTTGAGAAATTATGATTAGGAAATTTTTGTATACTTATTTAGCTATAACTGAGTCACCAATAGGAGTAGAGACTCAAAAGGATTCTAAAATGAGTTCAAGGCTAACACTGAATTCTATTGAAATATAAAGAGTCATGAAGGAAATTATGGATCTAGGGTCTAACAATGCATAAACATTAATATGGAAGACTCATAATGTACTAGCTAATATATTAGGGGAAACCTCTTGATCCTGCCGAACCTTCAAAGATTATAATTTATTTTGATGATGATCACCACCTGCCCTAGATGTGTCTAGGTTTGAAGCATAGAATCTATTCTAACGGTGACCGCCACCTGCACTAGATGTGTTACCCTACTGAGTTAGGTGATCTGTTAGAGCTGTAAGAGTAGTAAACTGAGCTTTGTTACCTATATTTGTTAGGTAGAAGGGTGCTCTCTCAACTTGTGAACCATCTGACCACATCTAATGCAACCCTTCTTTCCCATACATCACTAACATGGATGGTTCTTAACACATGATATGCTAGAAAAGTGCAGTTGCCTAAAATACTGGCCTAAGACTTAGAGCTTGGTGCTCTATATTTCTAATCCTAGTGAGACCTAAGGGATGGTACACTAGCTAAAGAGGGGGATGGAGCTAAAGACCTCTACTGAAATAGAGAACAATTACCACCATCCAATATCTATTGAGAGTAATTAAAGTTACTTGTTCTAACCCTCTCATTCTTTTTTTTCTTTTACTTTATCTTATTTTCCTAACTCTACTAAGCATGAGTCATAAGTCTAGAAATGTCCATATCCCTAATGAATGTAGTGATACTTCACTACTTGACCATAATTACTAAAACCCCTAACACAAAATTACGCATTCGAGCCCTTGTCTCAGCAACTATCTCTAGAGCATACTTGGAGAGCTAGTTAAACTTCAAAGAGTATTCCTTCACTGTCATATTTCCTTATTTTGGGTTGATAAGCTTTTAAAACTTATCTTTGCGTAACTTATAAGGAAAGAACTTATCCATAAAAGTAGCACAAACTCATCCCAATCAACTGGGCCTACATCCTTATGCCTACCTTCTTTTCATTATTTGCACGAAGTATGAGCCACTCATTTCAATTGATATTTAACAAAGTTTGCACTCTTAACTGGAGTAATTCTTATATCAATGAAGTCGTATGGATCTTCATCAATTTTCAATCAAAGAACTATAAGGTATTCATCCTAGTAAAGTTTCAGACTCGTCTAGAAGTTGCATTTCTATTTGGATAAGCTGATGAAATAGCCTATTGATTGACATTGTTGGCATAACCTTAGTAAGCACCTGAAAAACAGCCTAAACTTAGTGTAAGTAACCTACTTATTTAGGGGATATACTGGAGCTGGTGAATCTTGTTGGTTACCTTTACCATTTTCGTTCTTTCCTTTGTTAGTTCTTCTGGGAGACATTATTCAATAATTACATAGAGAACAAATTATAAGGTGATTACATAGAGATCACACTCTACCGAACAATATGAAAATGAAAAAAGTGAGACTTTTCTAAAGTATTTCATAGTCTCTCCCACATAAGTGTGGCATGCCTCACACCCTTGAATGAGACTTTAATTAATACGACTTTCAAATACCTTAGAAACCATAACTCAGTGATACCTAGTTTTTTAAGACCCAAGACTATATCCTAGATGTAATACGGTCCTTAGAGCCATAAATAACCCCAAGCTAACCCAAGGCCTAGCACGATTCTTAAAATACTGAAGATAACTAAAATACTACAAGTGGGAAGCTAACTAAACTAAAATAAATATCTAAACTAAACAAAAATAAAACTAAGTATACAAATAAAACACAAGCTGAAATGTCTACTATATATTTGAAAGCATCTACTAAATAATGACTTGTTGGGATAAGTACCCAACTAACTCTAAATTGTCTGATACTAAAATACTAATAAAAAATGTAAATAATACTGAAGTTTCATCCTTGGATGATGATAAATTGCCACTATCTACTTTTGAAAAAGGTACTGAATCATACTAACTGTGAATCTAATATTGAGCACCGAACCATATATCATAATACGATACAACATAAAAGAAAGTATGTGATCAGTACTTTAAAAGTACTGATCATGTGAGATATAAAATAGGATATGACAAAGCATGATGGAAACTACTTATACGTTGAATTAAAATGCAAATCTGAGTGCATAAAGTGAAATGAAGCATCATGACCCTATTATAAATGCATAGAAACTAATATGGAAGAGAAGCTAAAAGTCAAAGTTTAAAATGAATAAGAATCTAAGTTGAGGGTCATGCACAAATGCTAAGCTTGAATCTATAACTATAGGAGAGCATATTACTTGATACATCTTATATGAGCAATAAGGTTCAACATGTAACCCTAGTTGGGAAAATGTTCAGTACCTTGTCAAGGCTAATAAACCTAACAAACATGGATCCACTAACTGACCCTCACTAAGGTATAAGCTTTAATTGATGGGTGACCCTTAATAACCTATATTGACAACACAGTTCTAGGACTTGAAGACTTCCAATGAATATGTCCACCTCTACTAACGGGTAAACCTTTATCCCTATGTTAGCTCGTTGCTCAATACTACTCCCAAATTGTTTAACTAATAGCTCAAAAAGCTATTATTCTGAAACTAAGTCAAATATACTTTATTTGAAAGTATCATATAAGTCTACATAACTGAAAATTTATTTTAAGTTTGTAAAATTAAGGTTAGTCATGTTTTTAGGCTAAATTAACATTTTTGAGGATCGTCTATTCATAACACGCCGAGCTTTTCTGGAAATAAGACAAAATCATACAAACTAATGGAATACTAATTGAGTATTAAATCATGGATGATTAAGTCTAAAAAGTTACTAAAACATGGAAAATATATAATTGAATTGTAGGAATTATGAGACTAAAATAATAGGGAAATCATAAATTAAATGAAAGCTCTAGTTTTGATCTATGAGAAAATTGAGAAATTCTGAGTTATTAGGATTCAGTGGGTGAAAATATACTGTTTGATGAAATTCCACATGCCTGAATGATGAGTTCTTTCTAGAAACTTTGAGAAATTCTGAACTTGAGAAGAAACCCTAAATTCTTAGGACTTGAGAGAGTTGAATCACTTTTTTATTATTTTGTTGAGTGTTTTGGGAGATAATGAGGATAAGAAGCATCTAAGTACCTTAAACACTCTCTAAAAAAACCTTAAATGATGTAGTATAAGGAGTTAGAAAAGCAGAAAGGATAAGAATACCCGAAATAAATGTAACTAAGTTTATTGTACCAATCGTCATGGGTCATCCAAATGAGTCTTCATTAGTGACAACGATTTATTGTAGGATTCATTATGACTGGGAAATTACTTTGTCTGGGCATGACTGGACACAGTGGCTTATTATTACTGATGAGTCATTGTTGGACTCAATGCTTACGAACCTTTAATGTAGACTCTCAGGTCCTCATTAGGTGAGTCACCTGCCGAGTCATCTAGGTTACAACAACTCATCCTATCTAATAGTTGTCACTTGGATGAAATTTTAACTTTGTGGGATTTTGTATTTAGTACTTAGATTGGTTGATAGGATGAGTCATCCTAGGTGACGATGACTGATCGTGAGAAGTCATGGACACTAAGCTGATATTTGATCCTTTTAAACTTTAGGCTAAAATTTTTAGATATGGGATGTAATGACCCATCGACATGACATAAACTCATTGTCAGAGTCATCTTGTGGGTTTTCCTATTGGTTTCAACTAGTTTCTATGCTAGGCCTGAAATCAAGTCCTAGGAACTTTTGGGGTGTTACATTTTCCTTAAGGAATATGCTTTTACTACACTAACTAGATGGCATTGGAAAGAGGGTGCTAGTTCCTAGTGGCCATTACCAACTCTAAAGCCAATTTTTCTAAGTGCATATATCTAATCTCTGCACTTGCTAAAGTAATATTCAGATAGTAGTGAGAAATTGATTACCTTTTCATTCTTGGACAAATACAATACTTATTTCCACCTTGAATACAACAAATATAAAATCGACAGCTCATCTTTCTTTGGTTTATCAAGTAACAAAGGATTTGAGAGATACTTTTTCAAGTGTCTCAATGCTTATTAGCACTTTAGCTTCAATTTAAAATGGGTGTTCTTCTTTACTTATTAAAAAAACTGGTGAATTCTTTTGGATAAACGGGATATAAATCGGCTTAATTTTTCCAATCTCTTAGTAAGCCATTGTATGACTTTAAAGTCCTTACAAGGACTTTAAAAAGTTCTTCTATAGTTGTGATATTCTCTAGATAGATTTAAATTCCTCTGTTGAATATGAGAAATCCGTGAAATTTGTTCAATCAAAATCCAAAAGTACATTTCTCTAGATTCATTTTTATTTTATACCTCTTATATTTATCAAAAGTTTGTTGCAAATACTTTAAATGGTCCTTTGATGGTACATAAGAGTCCACCACAAGCTAAGACCTAATTCGGTACTAGGTCCCTTTATGATGATATTGAAGAACAGTAAGAACAAATAGACAAATTGGAAAAAAGGAAATAACAAGAGATATTTACATGGAAAACTTTTTCTCAAGAAAGTAAAATCATGACCTACGCCAGTAGGATTTTACTAATCTCTCCATTAATCACCAAGCAAAAAAACTAATTACAACCCTAATGAAATCTTAGAATAAAACTCTTAATCCCTACTATCTAGAAATAGCTCTATTTCTATATACACTCACAATAAATCTACTTGAGAACTATACTAGCAAGCTCTAGCTAGAAAAACAACTCAACATGAATTTGGTCACCTAAAACTCTTCACAAGAATATCTAATATGAGATATGAGTTTACAGTTGTAGGATCAATGCAAAAGGACTCAATAAACCTAGAAACAAAAATATATTTCACTAATATCTAGTGGTTTCTAGATTATCGAACCTTTGTAACAATAGATGAGGCTTTTGAATGAAATTTTTTTCTCTTTTTGGATTTTGCAAGAACTTGAGCTTATCTCTTAAAGGATGAAGAATTGTATATGATGAGCATTGGGAGAGAGTCTTCCTAAATGATGGATACTGAAGAAGGACAACTATAAATTTGTGCCACTAATGTGGTAACACTGTCTAAAGAATACTGGACAGTTGACACATAAGACAAATGCATACAACTACAAAAATGCATACTAGGAAACCAATTCACATAACTTTTCCTTTTACTAGGTTAGAAAATCACCAAAACATAGATCACAAAAATAGGCATGGACCAAGTTCTAGTGATAAAGTTTGTCAATCATCAAAATATGATCATAATATGAACAAGGCTAAAACCCGTAATGAAGTTTATTAATGATCAAACCATGATCATAATAGGAGTAAGGACGGAATTCAATATATTCCCCTTTTTATGATGATAAACATAGATTTTTTTAGTATATTGTATTTGATCCCTTATCTTTAGCATCATCTAATCAAGCCAACATGCCCAAATCTTCCCGCTTTTGCTATGCTACCTTTCATATATCAACTAAGCGCTATATTGCACAAATATATCACACCATATCTTTCATCTTTTATCACTATTAAAAAGCTAAAGTAGTAAAACAATGCAATATCTAAGTATCACTAAGTCCTTACATCATATAACTACCCACTTTTCATAGCGATAATATTAGAGACAAATTAGTGAAGTTTGATCAGATTGAGCCTAGCCTGAATCCTTTCAAATTTTTCCCTTCTATAAGCCTTGGTGAAAATATCAGTAACTCGATCCTCTATTCGACAAAACTGTATATAGATAAGCATTTTCTCAATATTATCTCTTAGGAAGTGATGTCGAATATCAATCAATTTTGTCCTCTTGTGTAGGACAGGATTCTTGCCAGAGTTAAATCACTAGTGTTGTCATAAAATAATGAAGCACTCTCACTAATCACTCAAAAGTCTTGAAGTTGTTGCTAAATCCATTGAATTTGAGCCTAATATGTAGCATCATCTACATATCCAACTTTAGTTGTACAAAGAGCAACTGAGTTCTATTTTCTTATTCCTTAAGAAATCAGTTTAGAACTAAGCCATTCTAGATAATCTCTTCCTATCAGTAAGAAATCTAGCATAGTTAGTGTAATACCTCATAATATTCTAAGTTTAATTCACCTCTTGTTGTATGCTTAAGGGGTCCAAGGCTTGAAAATTTCACTAAATATTGAGGACTTAGCCATTTTCAAGACTGCTAAACTTTATGGATTTTTACTTTGGTCTTCCCAACCCTTAAATATTGGTTTTTGAGTTAGTTCATGTTTAGGGAGGTTAAAAGTATATCTAAGGAGATTTTTGAAACTTTCAGATGAGGTTTGGAACGTGTTTAGATGGTCGAAATAGTGAAGCTTTGTGATAGCACTGCGGCGGGAGGGAGGCTCCATAGGTGAAGGTGTTCACGGCGTGATGGTGGATTTACCTAATCAAGAGTCATGGTGCGATGGCCATTTGACCCAAGCAAGGGTCGTGGTACGCCAAAGGTATCCCACCCAGCCTGTTTATTTAAGTGCCCAAAGGGAATTTAAGTTATTTCCCCTCAACCCAATTTATCCCTAACACAATTTGGGACTGCCAAAAGGGCATTATTTTCCCTTTTTACCCCAAATTACTCTCAAGAGACCCTTTGACATTGTATTTTATACTCATTCAATGCTAGTGGGTTATGAACACCCGATACCTATATGTTTATATGATTTTAAATTTTCAAGTAATAAGTCAGTTACACTCTGAATCCTATCATTTTACTTAGTTTTCGTGATTATTTGAGCACTATTAGTTGTTATTTTTAGTAGAATTTAAGTTAGTAATAGTGTCAGTTCAGTTGGGAGTAGGACTTAGCACCGAGCAAATGTAGGGATATAGGCCCCCCGTCAGTTTAAGCAGAGTCATTATTAACAGTCCCTGAGTTCAAGAACTATGCAGCAAGCATAGGTTATGAGGGGTCACCCATCAATTTAGGCTTGAATTTCTCTCAGGGGTCACCCATCAGTTTAGGCTTGACACTCTGGTCCTTTGGGATAATAGATTAGTGGATCTACACAGCCAATGTTAATACCCATGGCACAATGCTTACACCCTTCCAACTGGAGTTACTGGTTAGACCCCGATTTGCTAAGATTGTGGTATGTTGATTACATGATACCTCCCACAGTTTTAGTTAGTATTCAATGTATCTTAACTCAGGTTTATTTGACCAAAGCATACAGAGTTCCAGTTATACAAAATTTAGTCTTTCATATTTTAGATTATCTCAAAAACATGTTTATGCTTGGTCCTACATTCTCAGATATTACATGTTCGTGTATTCATGATTAGTTATCTCACGCATTTCAGTTAGTCCTCATCTCATATACCAGTATATTTAAAGTGCTGACCGCATACTTTTCTTTGTGCTATGTTGTCTTATAACATAGGTTCAGACACTCAATTTCCTCACTGTTCTTAGAAAGCACCATATTACTTAGCAGTAGTAGTGGTGAGTCCTTTTCCATCGAGGACATGATATGCTTACCTCAATTATTTTAGTATTTCCTTATGTTCAGTTAGTTAGAGTTAGTTAGGGGTTTGTCCCATCAACTCCATGTAATGTTTAGAGGCTTTTAGACAATCAGTCATTTCATTTAGTATTATTAGTTGCTTAGAAAATTTGGTTTTTAGTATTTCATCAAATATTTCAAATATATTGTTGACACGTATTTCAATATTTAGATTTACAATATCTTATCAATTTGTCGCCTACTTATGTATTATATTACTATTTTACTCAGTGCTCACAGTAGGTTCCAGCTCATGGGTTAGCTTATAGTCACTTATGACTGTAAGCACTATTGTTGGAACTAGGGGGTAGCCTCAGGTTTTGACAAAACTTGGTATGAGAGCCTAAGGTTTTTAAACTAATCTAGGGAGTCTAAAAGTCATGTTGAGAAGTTTCTTATGCATAGGTGTGAAGCACACCACACTTATGGATGGGAGGCTGTGAAATATTCTTAGTAAAGTTTCCCTTCTTTTAGTGTTCATGTCGTGTGAAAGAGCATAAGCTCAATGTAATTCCTCTATCTAACTCATCTTTCATTATTTTATAGATAATGCCTCCTAGAAGAAACAATGAAAGAAGGAATAGGGATCATTCTGCACCACCTCTTATTCAGGAAGATCCCCTGAATGATTATGTCTCTCACATCGAATTCAAGGCTGCATTCACTAACTTAGCCCATTCCATAGAAGCTCAAAAAACTAGCAGGTTGTTGCTCCAGCCAATCCATAGGCAAATACAACTATATTTAGGATTTAGGATTTTACTAGAATGAATCCCCCTCTATTTTGGGATCTAAGTCTGAGAAGGATCTAAAGAAATTTCTAGACATGGTGTAGAAAGTGACAGATATTATAGGCATTACTTCGAGTCAGACTATAGATTTGGCTGCATATCAGTTGGTGCATGTAGCTCACACTTGGTACAAATAGTAGAAGGAGGACCGATGTGTTGACACAGGGCCTATAGAGTGAGAGGAGCTTTCCACAGCTTTCTTACATTGGTTTTTTCCACTATAATTGAGGGAATCTAAGGTTAGGAGTGCATCAACTTAAAGTAGGGTAATATAAGCATGAAGGAGTACTCGCTCAAATTCAGTCATTTGGCGAGGTATGATCCTACTATGGTGGCAAATAATAGGTCTAAAATGAGCAAGTTTGTATATGGTGTAGATGATAGTGTGGTTAAACAGTATAGGAATACCATGTTGATTAAGGAGATGGACCTATCTAGACTCATGGTTTATGCCTAGCAGATTGAGGTGGAAAAGTGTAAGAAGAAGGAGAGAGAGAATAGGAGGGACAGAATAGGTAGTTTTAACTACTCTCAGCCAAGGTTAGAAGGGGCATCATTCTCATTCCATCAGAAACTTTTAGCCCTAACCCCATCTTCAATTAGTGTGTCAGCACCTAAGTTTAGGCAACACATTTAAGATAGAGTTCCAGGCTCTAAGTCCCAGGGCAATGTGAACAGTGGTCGCATAAATCCGCTCTATGGAAAATATTATAGGAACCATTAGGGTGAGTGTAGAGTAGGTAGTGGTGTGTGTTTTGGATATGGAAATCCAAGCCATAAGATTTAAGAGTGTCTGATGGCTGCTTAGAGGGGCAGAAGTGATCTCCAGTAAGGGTATACTAATCTTTTAGCAGTACCAGCAGGTCGCCTGACTAAGAAGGGTGGCACATCCAGTGCCACCAGCGGACAATGCCAAAACTGATTGTATGCTGTCTAGACTTGACATAATCTAAAAATTTCTCCTGATGTGGTTACGAGTACATTACCGATCTTTCATCTTTATGTTTATATGTTATTGACCCTGGAACTTTACTTTTTTTGTAACTCCTTATATAACCGTCAATTTTTGTGTTAATCCTAAAATATTAGCAGAGCCTTTCTCAGTGTCTACCCCAATGGGTAAATCGATTTAGCCAGATGGGTATACAAAAATTACCCAGTCACAGTATCCCATAGAATTACCTTAGTTTATCTTGTAGACTTAGATACCCAGCTTATCTCTAGATACCCAGCTTATCTCTATTCTACCATATAGAACGGCTCTAACTAAACTTACGAAATTGAAAGAACAATTAAAAGATCTCTTAGATAAGGGTTTCATCAGGCCTAGTGTTTCTCCATGAGTTTCTCCAATCCTGTTCATACGTAAGAAAGATAATTCTCTTAGAATGTTCATTGATTACCGTCAGTTAAATAAAATCACAATTAAGAATAAGTATCCAATTCTCAGAATTGATGACTTGGTCGACCAACTTCTGGGTGCCAGTTATTTCTATTAGATAGACCTCAGATCTGGATATCATTAGCTTAGAGTCAGAGATTTTGACATTCCAAAAACAACTTTCAGAACTCAGTATGGTCACTTTGAATTCCTAGTTATGTCCTTTGGACTAAAGAATGTCCCTGTAGCTTTCATGGACTTGATGAACAGGGTGTTCAAGTAGTACTTGGATAAGTTCTTCATAGTCTTCATTGATGATATCCTTGTCTATTAGTGAGCATGGTCATGCAACTCATCTGAAAACTGTATTACGGACCCTTAGAGATCATCAGTTGTTCACCAAATTTAGTAAGTACAAATTTTGGCTAAGATCAGTAGCTTTCCTTGGCCATATTGTTTTGTTGATGGCATCTAAGTTGACCCTCAAAATACCGAAGGAGTAAGGAATTGGCCTGACTCATCTCTCTATCTGATAGCAAAAAGGTTCTTAGGTTTGGCTGGTTACTACAAATAGTTTATTGAAGGATTTTCTTCTATTACATCGCCCATGTCTTGATTGACTCAGAATAAGGTCAAATTTCATTGGTCATATTCTTGTGAGAAGAGTTTTCAGGATTTAAAGACTCGACTCACCTCAGCCCCAGTCTTGACTTTACTAGATAGTTTAGATAGATTTATAGTTTATTATGATGCTTCTAGAGTTGGTATTGATTTTGTTTTGATACAGAGAGACAAGGTCATAGCCTACACCTCTAGACAGCTTAAAACCCATGAAAAGAATTATCCTACCCACGTTCTTGAGTTGACCGTTGTTATTTTTGCCTTGAATTATCTGTGTTGTGTTGTCCATATTGAACACAATAGAAGGAGTTAGTTTGTGAGATCCATCATCTTGCTAGGCTAGGAATTCAGTTTGTTAATTCGTCCGAAGATAGTACGTGGGTTCCAAATATTGCAAAATCTTTGTTAGTTGCCAAAGATAAAGAAAAGCAGGATAGGGATCCTAGTTTGGTTAAGTTGAAGGAGGCAGTTAGAGATCAAAAGGTGGAAGTTTTCTCCCAAGAGAGAGATGGTGTACTTCATTGATAGGGCAAGTTATGTGTTTTGAATTTTAATGGTTTGATACCACAAATACATAGAGATGCACAGGGTGTGCGATACTTTATCCACCCAGGAGCCACCAAGATGTACCGTGATTTGTGGGAAATCTATTAGTGGCATGGTATGAAGAAGGATATTGCAGAGTTTGTGACTAAGTGTTCAAATTGTCAGTAGGTTAAGGATGAGAACCAAAAGCCTAGTGGTACATTACAGGAGTTTAGCATCCCTACTTGGAGGTGAGAAGTGATGAACTTAGATTGGTAATAAGGTTGCCTCGTACGCATTATCAGCATGATTCGATATGGGTCATTGTTGACAGAATGACCAAATCAGCTCATTTCTTACCAGTTCATACTTCGTACTCAGCTGAGGATTATGCTAGGCTCTATCTTAGGTAGTTAGTGAAGTTGCATGGGATTCCATTGTCTATCATTTCAGATAGGGGTACTCAATTTACCTCTCACTTTTGGAGGGCTTTACAGAAGGGTCTTGGTACCCAAGTTCATCTCACTACAGCTTTTCATCCTTAAATAGATGGTCAAGCAGAGAGAACCATTCAAACTTTAGAAGACATATTGAGAGTCTGTGTTATTAACTTTAAAGGTAGTTGGGATGACCACTTACCTTTGATTGAGTTTTCCTATAACAATATCTCTTACTCCAGTATTCAGATGGCTCTATTTGAGGTTATCCATGAAAGGAGATGTAGATCTCTCATTAGTTGGTTTAAAGCAGGTAAAGCTACTTTGATAAGGATAGAGTCAGTATTTAAGGCGATGGAGAAGTTTCAATTGATTCAGTAAAGGTTGACGATAGCCCAAAACCATCAAAAATCCTATGCAGACATGAGGAGAATAGATCTTGAGTTTGAGATTATTCATATGGTCTATTTAAAGATTTTGCCTATGAAAGGGGTGAAGAGGTTTGGCAAAAGTGGGAAACCCAGTCCCTGCTATATTGACCCATATAGAATCTTGCACTATTTTAGGAAGCTAGCTTATGAGTTTAATTTGCCTGCAGACTTGTCATCAGTACATTTGGTGTTCCATGTTTCCTTGTTAAAGAAATGCATCGATGATTCAGCTGTTGTTGTTCCTTTAGAAAGTATGGATGTTCAGGATAACCTTTCCTATAAAGAAGTCCCAGTTGAGATCCTTGATCGTCAAATTCATAGGCAAATAAATAAAAAGGTTCCCTTGGTTAAAGATCTTTGAAGGAATCAAGGGAAGCAAAAGCAGATATGCGAACCAAGTACCCTCATCTTTTCTGCGCAAACTCAGATTTAGATTGAGGTAATGATTTTCCTTAGATTGTCTCTTTTCTGTTCTTAGCTTTATCTATGTAACCATTCTCATGTCATTGCATGTATTCACAAAATCAGTCTAGTTCATGTAACATGCTTCAGACACAGTTGTGTAATCATGTTCCAAGTCTTTCATGTTCAGTATATGACCTCAGTTCCCTTAGTATTCTCAGTCTAGCCAGTCTTCTTTAACAATGAATGTTCCCAAGGGGGATATATTGTAATACCCTCTAATATTCTAAGCTTGACTCAAATTTTATTTGCATGATTAAGGGGTCCAAGACCTGAAAATTTCACAAAGTGTTGAGGACTTATCCTTTTTCAAGACCCCTAAACTTTACAAATTTTTATTTTGGTCTTCCCGACCTTCAAATATTGGTTTTTGAGTTAGCTCATATTTAGGGAGGTTAAAAGTAGGTCTTGGGAGAGTTTCAGGACTTTTAGATGAGGTTTTGGATGTGTTTGGATGGATGAAATAGTGAAGCCCCGTGATAGCCCCGCAGCGCGATGGTGGTTTCACAAGTAAGGGAGTTGAACCGCGATGGTAGCTTGACCCAAGAAAGGGTCGTAGCGGGATGGCTGCTTAACCCAAACAAGGGTCATGACATGCCAAGGGTATCCCGTCCAACTTCTTGATTTAAGTGCCCAAAGGTCATTTGAGTGCCAAGGGTTGCTCTCAAGAAACCCTCCTCTCTTCCCAAGAAAGAAAGAGTTCAAGCTTCTAAGTTTAAGAAACTCTCAAGAAATTTGCAAAAAACTAACTATTAAGGTATGTGGAGGATTCATCAATGAGTCTGTTTCACCCATTGAGCCCAAAAACCTTCTCATTGATTTAAATATGGGTTCTTGCTTTATTATAGGGTTTTATATGTTCAATATTAATTCATGTTTTTCCTTAGTAATTGAACTCAGTTTCATGTCCACGTATGATCCCATGAAAAGTTAGGTTAATTCACGTTTTAAACTACAATTTCCCATGTCATGTTCAAGTGAATTTCTTATACAGTAGCAAATTATGAATTTAGCCAAGTAATCATGTTGTTTCCTCATGTTTAACAAATTTCCATGTTCAAGTTCATGATTCTCACTTATTGGAGAAATTGTTTATATATTGGGTCTTCAAACTATGATTTCCATACCTTAGTTTTAAGCTTAGACATCGTATTTAATAATCATTCAGTGCTGGCAGGTTTTAAACACCCGATACCTATGTGTTTACAAAATTTTAGATTTTTAAGTAATAAGTCTGTTACATCGTGAATCCTATTATTTAATTTAGTTGTCATGATCATTTGAGCACTATCAGTTGTTATGTTTGGTAGAACTTAAGTTAGTAATAGTGTCAGTTCAGTTGGGAGTGGGACTTAGCCTCGAGTAAATGTAGGGATGGGGGCTCCCCCATCAATTTAGGCAGAGTTGTTAGTAACAGACCCTGAGTTCCAGAATAATGTACCAGCAGAGGGTATGAGGTGTCACACGTTAATTTAGGCTTGACTTCCTCTCAGGGGTCACCTATCAGTTTAGGCTTGAGACCCTAGTCCTTCGAGAAAATAGATTACTGGCTCCACACAGCTAGTGTTAGTTTTTGTGGCACGGTAATGACAACCTTCTAACTGGGGTTATAGTTTAGACCCTAATTAGCTCAGATTAGGGTATTTCAATTACATGATACCTCTCACAGTTTTAGTCAGTATTCAGCATGTCTTAACTCAGGTTTGTTTGACCAAAGCATACATATTTCCAATTATAGAGAATTCAGTCTTTCATATTTCAAATTATCTCAGAAACATGTTTATGCTTGGTCTTACATTCTCAGATATTACATGTTCATGTATTAATGCTCAGTTATCTTATGCATTTCATTCAGCCCTCATCTCATATACTAGTACATTCAAAGTACTGACCATATACTTTTTTTTGCACTATGTTGTCTTATAACATAGGTTCGGATGCTCCATTTCTTGATCATTTTTATACAACTCATTATTACTCAGCAGTAGTAGTTGTGAGTCCTCATTCATCAGGGACATGATATGTTTATCGAAGTTATTTTAGTATTTCCATATGTTCAGTTTGTCAAAGTTAGTTGGGGGTTTGTCCCATCAACTCCTCATGATGCTTAGAGGCTTTCAGACAATCAGTTCAATAGTCAATCATTGGTTTCAGTATTATCAGTTACTTCAGACAATTTGGTTTTTCGTATTTTATCAGATATTTCAGATATTTTGTTGATATGTATTTTAATATTTAGATTACAGTACCTTATTAGTTTGTCTTTTGCTCATGTGTTATATTTTATTTTACTAGTGCGCACAGCAGGTACTAGCTTATTGGTTAGCTTGTGGTCACTCGTGATCGTAAGCACCATTATTGCGACTAGGGGGTAGCATCGGGTCATGACAATTAGTATCAGGATACCCAATATGATAAAAAGTATCTCCAGATGTACAGAAAATGGAGAAATCAATTGTTCCCTTTAAGTATCTCAAAATTCATTTTGTTGCCTTCAAGTGATACTCCTTTGGAATTCTTGAAATATTGGAAATATTCCAACTTTGAATGCAGTGTCTAGCCTACTAAGGGACCTACAATAGCTCGATATATAGTCTCACTCACAAAGGGACCAGGTTTATTCTTGTCCAGTTTGGTGAAGTGTCGCTTAGAGTATCCATTATCATTGAATCATTCATCTTGTATCTATTTAAACACTCAAGGGTGTACTTTTGCTGACTAATAAGAAATCCATTAGATATTTGATTCACTTATAGCCTAAGAGAGAATTTAATGTCACTCATCATTCTCATTTCAAACTCATTTTTCATGAGCTTGGGAAAGTCTTCCCATATAGACTTTAGAGTTGATCCAAAAATGATATCATCCACACAGACTTGCATAATGATTAGAATCTTTCCTTTGGATCTTAGGAAGACAGTGTTGTCAATCTTTCCTCTTTTGAATCCATTATCTAGTAAGAATTTGGATAGCTTTTCATACTATTCTCTTGGTGCTTTCTTTAAATCATAAAGATCTTTGTTAATATTGAACACGAGATCCAAAAACTCATGATTTTCAAAACCTAAAGGTTGTTTCACATATATTTTTTCATTTAGGTATCCGTTTAATATTTTTACATCTATTTCCAATAATTTGAAGTTCATACAGCAATGCTACAAAAGCAATAATAATACGAATAGCTTCCTTTCTAGCAACTGGAGAAAATGTTTCATTTTAATATATACATTCTTCTTGATAACCTTGTAGCTATAACTAGCCCTATTATTGATTGTAGTTCCAAACTCATCTAGTTTGTTTCTATACACCCATCTAGTCCTTATAACAGTTTTGTCAAAGAGTTTAGGAACCATATTATACCTCATTCCTCTTAAATTGATGAAGCTCCTCCTGCATTACAATTATCTTTTCTTTAAGTTTCAAAGATTTCTAGATATTCTTAGGCTCAATTTGAGACAAAAATGTGGAGAAAGTGATCATGTTTCTTGTTGTAAATTGAGTGTACATTCTTGATTCAAGTGGAGAGAATAGGTTTCCCAAAAGATGAGACTTCAAATGTCTCTAATTTGATAATTCCAATTCAGTTTGTTGTTGATCGATACCCGATTCCTCTACTAGTTCTTGTTCACCTCCTTACATAGCAGGTGGGGGATTACAGTGGTTCTTTGATGAGCTATCAGGTTTTGGAGCATCTAAAACTTGAGTTGAAGAATAGATATCCCCAACTAATACATTTTTACCCTATTTATTATGAATAGGCTTCCATTTGTTGAATTTGACAAATCAATTGATTCTTTGAGGCTCTGTAGGAGTTCTTCTAAATCTCCTTCAACTGAGATTTACTTTTCACCTAGCTTATTCATATAATAAAAATCACGTGAATACTTTTTTCAACACATTGAGTCCATTTATTGAAGACTCTATAAGCTATTCTTTAAGATAAATAGCCAAGAAACACTTCCTTATCACTTCTACGATCAAATTTCCCCAAATTTTCTTTACCATTATTTAGGGAAAACACTTGCATCTAAACACCGTAAGATTAGATACCGTGGGTTTTTTTCCAAACAACAGTCCATAGAAAATTTTATTCAGCAGCGACCTGATCAAGCACTTGTACATCATGTACCATGCAGTGTTTGTTGCTTTTATCCAAAAGCTTTTACATAAACAACTAGTAATTAGCATTGTCTTTCTAATATCTTCAAGAATTCTATTCTTACTTTAAACAATGTTGTTATTCTAAGGAGTTTGAGGATCTAAGAAACTATAACTGATACTATTTTTAACACAAAAATCATTAAAGTTAGCATTCTTAAATTCAGTTCTATAATCTGAGCAAATGCTTACTATCTTACTGACCATCATAACTTGAAATTGTTTTGCAAAGACAATAAACACTTGAAGTGTCTCATAATTACTTCTTAAGAAAAGGGTCCAAGTATACCTTGAATAGTCATACATAATTACAAATATATGTTTCTTTCCTCCTTGACTTGGATTTCTCATAGGTCCACAAAGACCCATATGAAGATGAGCAAGTGGCCTAAAAGAACTTACCACTTTCTTTGGATTAAATAAGAAATAAAACTACTTTCTTTTAACACAAACGTCATACACCTTATAATCCTTAAACATTTTATTTGGTTGTCCATGCACTAGTTCCTTTGACATTGGCTTAATAAGCAGTGAAAGGATCACATGCCCTAACATTCTATTACATAGCTCATCATCATATCTAAAAACACTTAAGACATTTTTAATCCTCATCATAGATAGGCTTAAGTAGGAAAAACACAGCTAGTGCTCCATATCCTAATCCATTCGGTGATTACCATTTTAATAGAAATAGTGGGTCTAAGGAACAAGGTGCACAATTACAGGCCTATAAGGCCTATGCAGCTCTATCCCAACCTTCTTACAAATTTTATAGACAGTTGTGTAGTGACGTTTGTGATGAGGGAAGAAATAACTATTTTAGATGTGGATAGACTGGATATATTTAGAGGAACTTTACTTCAGGTGATGTTGCTACTGGGACTATTAAGGTCCCAGTTACTGCTTCTTCAGCTCCTGCACCAAATAGTGCGACTTATGGCTCTGGCGCTAGTCGGAATCATTTGTATACTCTTGCCATCTATTAAGATTCTGAGGCTTCTCCTGCTATTATTACTGGTATGCTAAAACTTTTCTCTCGTGATGTATGTTTTCTATTGATCTTAGGTCTACCCTTTCTTATTGACCCCCTTACGTGGCTATCCACTTTGGTTTTGGTCTTGAGTGTATTCTGGATCCCTTTTTTGTATCCACCCCTATGGGTGATTCTATGGTTGCTAGAAGAGTCTACAGGGATTGTGTGGTACCTATCTATGATAGACAAACATTAGTGGACCTAATTGAGTTGGATATGATAGACTTCGATGTGATCTTAAGGATGGATTTGTTGCATTCGTGCTATGTATCTCTTGATTGTCAAACTTGAAGAGTTAGCTTCTAATTTTTGAATGAACTGGTAATTGATTGGGAAGGTAGTTCCTTAGTTTCTATGAGAAGGTTCATTTCATATCTTAGAACCCTAAAGTTGACTTCTAATAGGTGTCTCTATCACTTGGTCCATGTAAGAGATTCTAACTGAAGAGTCCTCTTTTGTAATTTATCCTTGTGGTATGTGAGTTTCTAGGTGTTTCCTTATGATATTCTTGGTGTTCCTCTCGATAGGGAAATTAATTTGGGGATTGATCTTTTTTCAAATATTTATCCTATTTCTATCCCTCCCCATAGAATGACTCTAGCTGAGTTGAAGGAAATTAAGGAGCAGTTGAAAGATTATCTATATAATAGTTTTATTCACCCTAGCATTTATCCGTGGGGTGCTCTAGTACTTTTCGTGCATAAGAAGGATGGGTCCCTTCTAATGTGTATTAGATTAACGCTAATTAAATATGGTGACCGTGAAGAATAAGTAACTATTTTCAAGGATTGTTGATCTCTTTGATCAACTTTAGGGAGCTAAATACTTTTCTAAGAATGATCTTTAGTCGGGTCACCATTAGCTAAGTATTAGGGAGATGGACATCCCTAAGATTGCTTTCCATAATCGGTATGGCCATTTTGAGTTCTTGGTCATGTCTTTCGCATTGACTAATTCCCAAATGGCATTTCTAAATCGTATGAATTACATATTCAATTGGTTTTTGTATTTGTTCGTAATTGTGTTTATTGATGATATTTTGGTGTATTCTAAGAGTGACGTAGATTATGTCAATCACCTCTGCATAGTGTTACAGACCCTTAACGATCAATATTTGTATGCTAAATTCTCTAAGTCTGAGTTTTGGTTGAATTTTGTAGCCTATCTGGGTCATGTCGTATCTAGTGAGGAGATCATGGTGGATCCACAGAAAGTTGAGGCGATTAAAAAGTGGCTTAGTCCCATGAATCCAACTGACATTTGGAGCTTCTTGGGTTTAGCCATTTATTATAGGAGGTTTGTGGAAAGTTTCTCTTCTATTATTACACCCATTGACTAGGCTAACTAAAAAAAAGGTGAAGTTTCTATGGTTGTATTCTTTTGAAGATAGTTTTAAAAAGCCAAAGTTTGGCTTCAATTTTGACTCTACCCAAGGGTGCCAAAGGCTTTGTTTTTTATTGTGACACATCTTGTGTGGGATTGAGTTGTGTGTTGATACAACATGGTAAGGTGGTTACATATGTTTCTAGGCAGCTAAAGATGCATAAGAAGAACTATCCAACTCATGATTTAGAGTTGTTCGTTTTGGCCTTTGCTTTGAAGATCTGGCATCATTATTTATATGGGGTTCATTTTGACATCTATTCCAATCATAAGAGTTTGTAATATATTTTCACCCAGAAGAAGTTGAATCTCAATCAAAGGAGATGGCTTGAGTTGCTTAAAGACTACGACATAAGTCTCTATTATCATCCAGGCAAAGCTAACGGGGTTGTTCATGCTCTTAGAAGGTTATCCATGGGAAGCTTGCTTAAGGACTACAACATGAGTCTTTATTATTACCCAGGTAAAGCTAATGGGGTTGTTCATGCTCTTAGCAAGTTGTCCATAGGAAGCTTATCATATATTGATGAGGATAATCGAGGTTTGGTGAAGGATATTCACCGATTGGATAACCTTGAAGTCGTCTTTTAGACTCTGAGGATGGTAGTGTAATCGTGCAAGAGGTGGTGAAGTCATATCTGGGTGTTGAGGTGAAAGAGAAACAGGTTTTGGACCCTAGCTTGATGCGGATTAAGGAAGACGTGGGCCAATAAAAGGTGATAGTTTTTAAGATTGGAGATATGGTCTCTTGAGATACCAAGATAGGTTATGTTTCCTCAATGTTGATGAGTTGTAAGAGAGATGAGTTGTGAGAGAGGATCTTGGTTGAGACTCATAAATTGAGGTACACTGTTATCCTAGTTCTACAAAAATATACCATGATCTGAAGGAGGTCTATTGGTGGAATAACATGAAGAGGGATGTGGCCAATTTTGTGGCCAAGTGTATGGTGTATCAACAAGTGAAGGTTGAGCACTTGGGGCATGGTGCATTTTGTCAAGAGATTGAGCTGACTGTGTGGAAATGGGAAGTGATTAATATGGATTTCGTTACTAGACTTTTATGGTCTCGCTAGTAATTTCATTTATTGGGTCATTGTGGATAGAATGACCAAGTTAGGTTATTTTCTACTAGTAAGAACTAATTATTTGGCAAATGATTATGCTAATCTCTTCATTTAGGAGATCCTAAAGTTGCATGGCACTCTAATTTCCAGCATATCTGAATGAGGTACTCAATTTTTATCTCACTTTTTGCATTTCTTTCAAAGAGGTTTGGGAACTATGGTGAACCTTAGCACCGGTTTCCACCCTCAGATAGATGGACAAGCAGAGAGGACTATACATATTTTGAAAGGTATGTTATGGCCTTGTGTGGTTGATGTTGGTGGTAGTTAGGTTGGTCATTTGCCTCTCATAGAATTTGCTTATAATAATAGTTATCACTCTAGTATTGGGATGGCTTCTTCTAAGGCTTTGTATAGTTGGGGGTGTAGGTCACCTATTGGGTGGTTTGAGGTTGGTAAGAATAGGTTTTATGGTTCCGCCTTGGTTCACCATGCTATGGAAAAGGTAAAGGTGATTAGGGATAGGCTTAAGACTGCCCAAAGTCGCCAAAAGTCCTATCCATATGGCAAAGGGGTTTGGAGTTTGATGTGGATGATTTGGTGTTCTTGAAGGTATCTTCTATGAAGAGAGTGATGCGGTTTAGGAAGAAGGGGAAACTCAATCCCCATTATATTGGTCCATATCATGTTTTGAGTTGAGTGGGAAATGTGGCTTATGAGTTGGAATTGCCTTCGAGTTTGGGTTATATCCATCCGATCTTCCATGTGTTGATATTGAAGAAGTGTTTGGGTGATCCTTCCTTAGTCGTTCCTTTGGAGAGTGTTGGTATCTTAGATTTATTTTCTTATAAGGAAGTCCCAATTGAGATTTTGGATCAGCAAGTCCATCGGTTGAGAGCGAAGCATGTGGCATCGGTAAAGGTTCTATGGATGAATAAAAAGTTTAATAAAGCTACTTGGGAAATCGAAGAGGACATAAAATCCAAATATCGATTTTGTTTCCTTCTTCAGATAATCATGATTGGGGTATGTGTATTCCTTAACATCTTTGTTTTCTGACTTTGTTAAAGTAAATTTTGATTTCCTTGATATCTTTTTGTCTTTGTTAAAGGTTGGTGTGGTTGGGTTTGGAGTCAAATTGTGCTAATAAATATCTTATCTCATCATTCGGGGATGAATAATCCTACGAGAGAGAGAATGTAACATCCCAAACTTTTAGTGCATGAAATTTTTTGAACTTTTAAACTCACTGCCCAGACTACAACTCTCCTAATGAGTCATAATGTGTCATTACAGTCTTAAGCACCCACTCATAGCCTAGCCATTAAGTTGACCTGGTGTTTTTTTGTGACTATGACTAGGGGTTACGAGTCGTAAAGACTCAAAACAAGTTGTATAGTCCAATCCATAGCTAAGCCAGTGTGATGCCCAAAGTATTCTATCTTGACTATGACTTGGACCCTAAGAGTCATAGGGTCTCTTAACGAGTTATGGGGTGTGAGTCATAGGGTTACCAGAGGGGGGTTCCCCAACTACTATCCATACTACGACTCGTGGTAACAAGTCGTAGTGAGTCCTTATGAGTCGTATAGTGACCCGTAGTCACTAGCAATAATTTTTTAGATTTTTTAATTGAGGGCATTTTAGATATCTCCCTCTTCCCTTACTTAATACACACGACCATAAAACACCCTAGGGATGTTATTTTCAACACTTTAGCACTCAAAGCACTCTCTCAAGCACTCTAAATTCTCCAAGGTTAAAATACTTTAGTTTTCTAAGAAGTTAATTATCTAAGGGTTTAACGGTTGATTTCTCTCCATAACTTTGGGTATTTAAGGCATGTTACTCTTCCCCAATTCTTATTTTATAAAAAGCATATGTTTTAAATGGTTTAAGTTGTATGATTTAAATATGGGTTTTGTTATGGTTGAGGGTTTTGAAATATTTGATCCTTGAATTATTTGCCCATGGGTTTTATGAGTACGATGTTTGAACTAAGGGGGTGCATGGGTGTGAGAATTGGAATAAGGGGTCAAAGTTTTCCCCCTAATTGATGTTTTAAACTTGGAATGGGTTTTGAATAATTGTGATCCCTTAACCCACTTATGTAATTGGCTTTGAACTGTGAAATTGTCACTTGGTTTAAATTACTCACTTATGATATGGCATTGCATAAATGGTTAAACAATGAACATGGATTTTGAAGGCCGTGTTGGCTATGTTTGATTTAATGAACAAAAGGGGTCGAGGCATTCTTGCAAGATAATATGATTGTTATGGCATAGAGATAAGCTTGCAAGTGTAAGGGTACGACGATACCTATGATTTGCCTTAACGGTTAATTCCTCTGTTAATAAATGGGTTATGTGAAATTATTTTTAAATTGGCTTATTGGGGGTTATATAGCTAAATCGTGAAGGTGTGGGTATTGGATGACTTATACTGAAAACTATTGTTCGCCGACATGATGTTTGGTCTTGATGACCGTCTTCACAATTCACACTATGAATATATATTTGTATCTTGGATTGACATGGGGTTGGGGTATTTCCTGGTCTTCCTTGATACCTTTGGTTCGTATGGCTAACACGCACTGCGCCCTTTCAACAGGGGGAGTTGAGTCCATAAAAAATAGAGGCGCCTTGTTACTTTTCTCAGCATGACATATTTAATTACATTTATACGGTTATGTTCATTGGCTATGAATGACTTTTTAATTGAGGATCCTGACATTACTTTATCCCTTATCCCTGAGTTACATGCTAGTATTCAACCCACTAACCATCTCCGGATGATGTATCACCACGCAATACAGGCATCGGAGATACTTCTACTTTTCATGCGTAGTGTTAGGTAGATTAGCTTGGTTCGTCAGTCATTTGTGGTGAAGTGGTGAGCTTTCATTCTTTAAAAAATATGATTATTCCACCGGTCTCCTTCCATAAAATAGAATTAAAGAGTTCACATTTTCATTGTCATTGTCATTGTCATTGTTAGAGTTAGGGGCATGTCCCAACCTAGATTGTTTTTTGGATTAATAGAGGCTTTATGGATATTACTGTGGATTGGGCATTGTTGTGTGACATCCTATCTTTGAGCTTATTGCTTTATCAATCTTGTTATATGTTCGAATTTTAACCACTTCAAGGTTATTATGTTCTGTTTGGTTAGGCAACGGGGGTGGTCTTCGATCCTCGGTGGACTTGAGATACCCATCACGGCCAAGCCCTGATTTGGGTTATGACACTTACATAGCCCAGTGCCTACGAAGGGTATAAAAACTAACTTTTCCTGATTTTCCCCACTTTCATCCATTCTCAAGAATATTGAACCCTAAAAAGTGGGAAAACTTAGGAGAATCATTTGTGGTTTATTTTGGAGATTTGGTGAAGTTAATTTACATATTTCTTCTTAAAAATTGTGGTAAGCTTTCGTCAATTTCTTGGTTAATTCTCCATCTTTTTCTAAAATCTCTAAAATCTTGGTGGCTAGATTATAGCACTATTAGAGCTTGAAATTCACCCATTTTGAAGGGTAAATGTTTCTTGAGCATAGAGAGACATTGTGTTGGATTTGAAAGTTTGATTCCTGATGTGTCATGGTTTAATGACACTTTCGATGCTTAAAAGTGAAAAGTATGAAATTACTTAGGTCCTTTTTGTTAGATGTGATGTGTTTTTGTGTTTTTTAAGGTAAACAGGTTTTGGGGGAAAAGAGGAGAAAAAAATGAAGTATACTAGGGAATACCACTTATGAACCCACTTATGGGTCGTAAGTTGTACTTACGACCAAGTAAGTGGCCTCATAAGTGACAGTTAAAATTTCAGAAGATCTAAATTTTGTTCTTAGAGTTATGAAGTCCACCTACGGGGCGTAAGTAGTCCCTCGTAGGTACCCCGTAGGTGGATGATCTGAAGCTGGAATTTCCCTCTTAGACCTACAAATCCACCTAAGGTCTGTAGGTAGTATCTATGGCCCGTAAGTGGATCCATAGGTAGGTGCGGACTTAGTTTTCCTATTTTATTTTGGTTAGGATTTTTAGGATTTTGATGTATTCTATAAATACCCTATTGATGTGTTATTATTAGTTTACGCACTTCTTATACTTACAACTTTATATTGATTCAGAGATACACTTTTGATTTTGGGGTCCTTGTTATTGGCTTTTGTTTGAGATTAATTTAAGATTTTGGTTTTCATTCTTAAATTATTGTAAGATTATTCATATGCTTTATTTCATAAATTCTATGGGTCTTCTTGCACACATGAGCGGCTAAACCTCTTAACTAGGATTGTGGTAGCCCTGATGGAATAATGAAGTAAAGAAGTGCAAAGTCTTTCTTGATTTATGTTCTTACATGTATTGTGATTTTATTCTATTTGATTTCCTTCTTTAATTACTACAGAAGTTAAAACCTTACCTGTATTTGATACAAAGTCTATAAAAGAGGTTTAGATTAGGGAAAGAAGATCATAACAGTAATTTGAAGCTATCAACCTTCATCTAATTAACTTGAGGCCCAAAAAGAGATAGTTAATCTAGGATCCAGGGCAAGGGTTAGTAATGCGACACTTTGAGACCCAAAAGGAGATAAATGAAATTCACCAAAGGTTTTCAAAATATTATTGGAGATACATAACTGTTAGATTCTGCATGCAAGTCATCAAGATAGTTTGACGACCATGATAAGTCTATGGAGTTAAGGAATTTAGGGGGAAAATAGTCCCAGTATTTGTCTCACATAGATTTCAAGGTAAAGTGATCAAGATTTGTTACTATTGTTACTGTTCTATTAAAAATACCGTAGTTATTTTCTATGCTTTTTGGCTACTTCAGCAAGTTTGTGATAGAGATTCGTCCTACTTCCTGTGGGTTCGACCCCAACCTTTGTTGAGTTCTTTATTTGACAATGACTACTTTATACTTTCTTGGAAGTTTAATTTTGGGCAATATTAAATTTTTATACCATTGTTAGGAAATAATGTTACAGACTGGTTAATTGAGGTTTTTTTGTTTTTTTGTTGTTCTTAGGGCGTAAAATAAAATCATAAAATGGAAGGGCATGAGCATAGGGTTTATGATGAACCAAATCTTTTTAATCCGCCATCTCTGCATGGTGTTTAGGAAATAGCTGTGTAAATCACTAATTGGTTACTAGCTGAAAAATACGAGAAAGGAAGATGCCCAGCATGTGGCTTAAGACGAAAAAGTAAGATAGGAAGAAAATCATCGAGTAGTACTCGATACAGACATAACTAGAAGAGATAGAGTTCAACCACCCATTTTTTCGTACTTGCCAGCATTTGATATTCTGGAGGAGGATTTTGGATATGTTAAGCCTATTGAGATAGGAGCTATAATTCTTTTTGTGTTGCCCAAAGGGGTAAAGTTTGACATTACCAGTGCTTTGATTCAGTTGCAAAATTTGTAAGGCGTGTTTGCTAGTTTTTTGAAATGACTCAAACATGCACATCATAAATTTTGTTGGAATTTGCACTTTGTATAATCTACTTGGGAAGAGTCAAGAAGCTTTGAGACACAGGTTGTTCCCATTCTCTCTTGCAGGTGAAGCGATGTTATGATTAGGGAAACTACCTCGTTGGTTTATCACTAATTGGAATAAGTTGTGGAAACAATTCTTGAACTGATTCTTCACTCCTTCTAGAATGTTACAATTGAAGTATGAGATTTATAATTTTAGGAAATTACATATAGAGGCATTGTATGAGACATGGTTGAGATTGAACAAGACATTGATGTCTGTTTTCAATCACAGAATTTTAGGAAGGGATTTGCTTGAGATTTTCTATAGATCTTATCAGCCTTCGTTGGGAGCTAGTTATAGAAATATTAGGTAGGGTCTTCAATACCAACCAAGGGTAGGATACTCAGGAGGAAAAATAAGAAGTCAATATTTATGTCATTGGTGCTTCCAATGAGTAGAGAGTCATAGATGATATAGTCGATCAAGAGGAAGCATAACTGAGGATAGAGATTGTGTTACTTACTAAGAAGTTTGCAATTATAAATGCTGAAAAGGTGAATGTAGTAGGTGGGTGAGGTAAGTTTGTTAGACATGAAGAGTCTAACTCAAAGGAGGATGCCAAGTATTTGGACAGAGAGATAGCGGGTTTCCAAGTCAAAGGCTGAAGGTCCAATCAGGACTCTTAAAACTCGAGGTATGGGAATCAGGTTGAAACTATAATAGGTACAACTAAGGATAGAAGTAGAGAGAAAGTTGGTGAATAGAGGATAAAAGACGATTATAATGAGAAGAGTGGTGTGTATGTTCCATCGGGGAACCATTATACTGATTAAAGGATGGAGGCTTTTTTTGCAAAATTGGTTAAGGGTTTAGAAAGTCTAGTGAGTTTCCTTAAGGAGATTAAGCCAGATATTTCAGTACTGATCCAGAAGGTAGAAATGCATGCTATTGCGATTAAACAGCTTGAACACCAATTTGGACAGATATCGGCAACTTTAAATCAAATTTGACCAAGCACTCTTTCGAGAAACACTATTCAAAATCTGAAGAAGAACAATCAATGTATAGCCATCACGACTTGGAGTGGTAAGGCTATTATTGGTCTTCCTATACTGGTAGTCGATGAAGTAAGGAATGATACTATTAATCTCAATGATGCAACCAAATTTAAAACTATGAAGTTGGTAAAAAATGGTGAGATGTCACAATTGGATGTCAAAAAATGAGTTAAGAATAATAAAAGAAGGGTTAAGGAGGTGGAAGCAATTTTGAAAACCATTACACGACCTTTCCTATCCTTTCTACAAATATTGAAGAAGTAGGAATAAGGGAAATATCAAAAATTCATGTCGGAGTAGAAGGAATTGAATATAAATATCCCTCTTGTAGAAGTATTGGAGCAGATGCCTGTTGTAAAGTTCATGAAGGATTTAGTGATGAAGAAGTGAATGGTGAGTTTTGAGCCCGCAGATAATATGAGTCATGCAGTGCTACTACTTTTTTTATCTTTGATTGAGAAGAAAGAGGATCCTAAAGCTTTCAATATTTCTTGCACTATTGGGTCTCTGAATTTCACATGATCATTGTGTGACTTGGGATCTAGTATTAACATGATGCTAGTTATGTACAAGCAGTTAGGGTTGGGGGTACCTAAATCAACGTTAATGAGATTATTGATGGATGATCGAACTGTGAAGAAACCAGATGGTATTTTGTATAATGTTTTTATGAAGATAGCTTTCTTCATATTCCCAACTGATTTTATGATTCTTGACTGTGAGATGGATTTTGATAGTCTTTTTATCCTAGGAAGGCCTTTCATATCCACAGGTAGGGCATTGGTTGACATCGGGATGGGATAATGAACAGGTTATTTTTAATATGGCTCGATCAATATGGTAATCAAAATATATAAGAGTAGTGTCTATGATAGATACTATTGATAAAAATGCATGGATTACACTTATTGAGGAGCAACTTAGTATAGAGGCATTAGCAGCAGTGATCCTAAACATTGATTGTGACAACATTGAAGAATATGATGAGATGGTAAGAACCTTTATTGTTAAAGGTTCTTACACTTATGCACCAAAGACGTTGGATTTGGACTTGAAAAATAGAGAGACTCCACCAGCTCAGCCATCTATTGAGAGCGACTGATCTTAGAAAGGGCTTTTCTTCTCACTTGCATTATGCATTTTTGGGGGGCCAACAATACCTTTTCGATTATTATTGCTACATATTTATTAATACACAAGTTGAGGACTTGATTTTGGTATTGTAGAGGTTTAAATTGAGCCATTGGTTGGATTATTATGGATATTGTCAGGATTCCACCCAAAATTTATACTCAGAGGATTCAGCTTGAACTGGAGTGTGTACCAAGTATTGGGCATCAACGTCATTTGAATCTACCTATGGAAGAGGTGGTAAATTAGGAGATCATTAAGTGGTTAGATACATATGAGTTTACCCTATTATCGATAGCAAGTGGGTTAGCTCGATTCAATATATTCCTAAGAAGGGTGGGATCACTATGGTCTCGAATGACAAAAATGAGTTATGGACCATGAGGCCATTTATGGTATGGAGAGTTTGTATGGATTATCAAAAACTGAATTCATGGATGCAGAATGATCACTTTCTTATGCCATTCATGGAACAGATGTTAGACCATTTTTCAGGTAGAGAATGGTATTGTTTTCTTTATATTTATTCAGGGTAATTAGATTTCAATTACACCCAAAGACTAAGAGAAAACCACTTTCATATTTCCATATGGTACGTTCACGTTCAAAAGGATGCCTTTCAGACTTTGTAATGCTCCCACCATATTTCAGCATTGTATGATGTCCATCTTTTCAAATATGGTGGAGGATACTACAGAGGTCTTTGTGAATAATTTCTCAATCATGGGTGACTCTTTTGAGAATTGTTTGGCCCATTTTCTAATGCACTTCAAATATGTAATGAGTGCAACTTGGTGTTGAATTGTGAAAAATGATACTTCATAGTAAAAGACGGGATAGTTTTGTTGCACAAGATTTCAAAGAAGGGTATAGAGCTCTACAGTGAAAAAAATTAATGTGATTAAAAAATTGCCTCCACCTATTTCTGTCTAAGGTATTCGGAGTTTCTTGGGTCATGTAGGGTTCTATAGGAAGTTTATCATAGACTACTCAAAAATTGAAAATCCATTGTGCAAGTTAATGGAGAAGGAGGTGAAGTTTTTGTTTGATAATTCTTTTCTCAAGGCCTTTGAGTGCCTAAAATAGAAGTTGATTTCTTCTCCCATCATTGTGTCCAAAGATTGGTTTATTCTATTTGTGGTGATGTGTGATGCCAGTGGTGTGGCCCTAAGAACTATCCTAGGCCAAAGACAAAGAAAATACTTCATCTCATATAGTATCCCAGCAAAGCACTCAACCCCACACAGAAAAATTACATGGTGACTAAGCAGGAGTTACTTGCGGTGGTGTTTTCTTTTGAGAAATTTTGATCCTACTTGATTGGGAACAAAGTCATTTTGTATATTGATTATGAAGCTTTTTGGTACCTTATATCAAAGAAATATATGGAGCCTAGGTTAATTTGGTGGGTACTATTACTGTAGGAATTTGATTTTGAGATGAAGGAATAAAAGGGTATAGAGAATTAGGTTGCAGACCATTTGGCCCGCCTAGAAGAGGAGATGATGATCAAATTAGGGGATGATCTTGAGATTGATGAGACTTTTCTAGATGAGTGGGTCTTGGAAACGTCACAAGACTTAATCCCAAAGTTTGTTGATTTTGCTAATTATTTGGAAAGTGACATTGTCTTGAAAGACTTTTCATTTTAGCAGAGAAAGTGGTTTATGCATGAGGTATGAAAAATTTTATGAGATGAGTCTCTCTTATTTTGGGTGTTTGTGGATGGTGTGATACGGAAATGTATTTCCAAAGTTTAGATGATGAACATTCTTGAGGCCTTTCACTTATCTCCAGTTAAGGGTCACCATGGTGGTACTCGAATGACCCATAAGATCTGGCAGTGTGGTTACTGTTGACCGACTATTTATAAAGATTTACATAATTGTTCTTAGACATATGACCAATGCCAGTGCCAAGGAAATATTTTATGGAAGCATGATCTCCCTGTGACACCTATTTTTGAACTTGAGTTATTTGATGTGTAGCGAATTGATTTCATGGGTCCATTTGTGAGTTATTATGGTATGAGTTATATATTGGTGGCAGTTTGACTACATTTGTAAATAGGTGGAAGCAATTATGCTTCCCATTAATAAGGGTCGTAGTGTCACAATATTTTTAAAAAAGAACATATTCTCTCAGTTTAGTACTCCATGATCTATCATTATTGATGGTGGGTACCACTTTTGAGATTGTCTATTTAAGGTATTTATTGAAAATATGGTGTGAAACACAGGGTGGAAACACTTTACCATCCGCAGAGTAGTGGGTAGGTTAAGGTCTCGAATCGTGATATCAAGTCCATTTTGGGGAAGACTGTAAAATACAACCGGACTAGTTAGTCAATAAAGCTAGATGAAGAAATTTGGTCTTACCGGACAACTTTTAAAACTCCCATAGGTGCCTCTCCATATCAGCTTATGTACAACAAGGTATGCCATTTGCCGGTTGAACTTAAGCACAATACACTTTCGGCATTGAAGAAGCTAATTTTTGAGTGGAGTGATACTGTAAATTTGAGAAAAAGTAAGATGAATGAGTTGGATGAATTCTAGCTCTATGTTCATAAGAGTTATGGTTTGTACAAGGAGAATATAAAAGTGTACCATGATAAGAGGATTGATAAAAGGGCATTCCATCCGGGTTATATGGTCATGTTGTATAATTCAAGGCTTTGCTTGTTTCCTGGCAAGTTAAAGTCTAGGTAGTATGGACCATTCATTGTGGTTAGAGTATTTTTATATATTGTAATTGAACTGAAATGAGATGGAGAAGTCCCATTTAAGGTGAAAGGGAATTGTGTTAAGCACTATATAGAGAGTATAGAGGATTTGAAGGCATGTGATGATGTAAGAAGCCTCGACGAAGTCTGAGTAGCCAAGGAAACTGAGTTATGCCACGACATTAAATTAGGCACATCATGAAAGGCAACCCTTAGGATTGTTGGTGAAGTCTTAGTATCCAATATATCCATGCCATGCCGCGATGTTAAATAAAGTCTAGGTTAAAATATGGAGAAACACCTGGAAAATGGTAAGAAATTGCAAAATCATACGTCTAGGTAAGTGGACCTATGAACCTAATTATAGGGGTCGTAGGTCCAACCTACTATAGGTATGTAATGTCGTAGGTATCAAAATTTTTTAGGGATTTTTGGGTATCTGAAGTTGTACTTATAAACCCACTTACGAGAGTCATAAGTACAACCTACAAGCCCGTAAGTGAGGGTCGTAGAAATCAAGAAAAAATTAGGTTGTAGTACCCACTTATAGAGGCTGTAAATGGTACTTACGGGTCGAAAGTGACCCCATAAGTGGGTCAAAAAAACTTTGGGCCAAATGTTTAAAATCTAGGTTGGGCCGATGTGACCCTACCCGATCTGACCCTACCCCTTCCATATAACCCTAAATCTGACCCCCATTACCTCACTAATTCAAAATTTAAAACTCTTACTCAAATTTAAAACTCTTCACCTTCCCTCATAAACTATAAAAGGCCAATTTATCTCATAACCTTCTCACTTGCACTTAAAAATTCATCAAAGTAGGGCTATTTTCACTTTGTTCATTTTCTACTTCCATATTTCTTGAATCCAGGTAAAATTTTTGGGCTACCACTAAGTAAAAACATGTTTTTAATCGTTTATCTTGAGATAATGCTTGATATAGCCCTGAATTTGTTAAAGTCTCATAATTCTTTAAAATTGTGGAATCTAAGAGTGGGTAAAATTGGACTTGTTACATGATTCTTATTTGGGGAAACCTGTGATCACATAATAAACAAAAGTAGAAGTTGAATAATGAGATGAAAACCCAAAATACATGTGCAATACCTGTAGAAATTAACTTGTTGCATGTTATAGTGTTCAAGCTTAGGCTAAAATTGAAATTATAAACTGTGTAGGGGTGAATTTTTGAGAAAAATCTAACTCACTCTTAGGAAGGGGACTTATGAAGCCACTTATGGGCCTCTTAAGTAGTACCTACGAAGGCATCAGTGGCTCATAAGTATTAGTCTTGAATCGCTAAAGCTTCAAGGCTTTGTCTGGTACTTACACGAATAAGTACGACCTCTGTAAGTATTACATACAGCCAATAGATAGGGGTCATAGGTAGCCCTTACCATGGGTCATCAACTGTTTTTAATTTTTTTGTTTCGTTTTTTTGTTTGAAAAACTACAACTACTTTTTCAGGTATGATGGCACCAAAATCTGCACAAAAGAAGGGAGTCTAGTCCAGGATATGAGGTGAGTCTCTTAAATGGAGTGGTTCTATTGAGAAGTATCTTGTAGGACCGAATAGCACACCATTATCCCCACGATAAACTCAAGGCTGATCACAAAGATAGGTTGTATCTTCAATAGTTGTTGCTAAGTTGGGCACTCTGCCTTTATCATTACAAGGCCCACAGGCACTACCAGTAGATCCCTAGCATGCACGAACATGCTTCGTCTGGATTGGGATTTAGATAAAGAATCTGAGTGAGTCACCACCAAACTCTCCCTAGTATAAGAAGGGAGAATAAAAGTTAAATATTGGGTTATAGGAGAAGGTTGAGTTAGGGATAGGTTTAGGTTTCAAAGAGGAGGAGGATGCAGCCGGCTCTCAGTATAAGGAGGATTCGGAGGTTGCATCGGGTTCTGAAATTGAGTCTACATTAGGCTCAGTAGCACCTAAGTTTGATAAAGGTATTGATGAAGCACATATACCACAAAAGACATCATCATCATAAATGGAGTCAATAAGGACACTACTCTTGGGACTCAGTCTACTACTTCTGCACCAGAGTCTGACTCCACACATGTCTCGATCATACCTATAGTTGATATTCCTATGAGATGGTGTGTGGAGGGGATATGGTAGATTTATGAGAGGGATAGCTTCATTACAGAGCAAAGATGACCACAATACAATATCATGGGAGAGGTTAGGATAAAGTTGATAGGGTTAGAAGGAAATTAAGACCTATAGGCCTCTTTCAAGAGATATCAACTGGGGTGGATGACCCAGCCTAAATTCAAATAACCTAGATCTTGTTTGGGAGCTTTATACATCTTATGCATCCATGATATACAGAGTTACCCTAGTCGATGGTAGAGCGGTTGAGCAACCCCATCTAACCCATACTTTGGTCAAGAAGGTTAGAGTTGACATTTTTGAGGTTGTTATGCACCCAGTGTTATTTGGGATAGATTTTGTAGGACCGACCATGATAGCTAAGTTTGATTATTGAATAAGGATTGCATAGATTAGGCGTACTTTCAGGGATCCCAAGCACAGAGCACTTAGACTAAATTTGGATAGATGGATAGCCACATATATAGTTGATTTAAGAACTGATGCCCCATAGGTTGAGGGAAAGAAAGAGATCAAGAAGGCATCATTGCACTTTGCAGCAAAGTTTGGGTGGGCAGTGGTATGACATAGATTGAGTCTAACTTCTATTGGTGACATAATCACATGGGATAGAGTTGTTTTGATTACTTCCTGGTTGCTTGATATGATTGAGATTTCACAAGATGAATTCAGATTAAGATACTCATAAGGGCATTTAGTGAGACCACCACCTTACTATTTCCTTCTTTAATTCAATAGCTATGTGATGCGGCCGGAGTGCCGCCTATTCTAGAAGTGGATTAGTGCATTGAGGTGACCCACTTAGTAGACATTAGATTGATTAAGGATGCGGCAAATGTGGTCCTTGCACATAGAGAGCAACCAATTTTTACTTTTGGTACAGCCTATTTTAAGGGGCCTTCAATCCTGGAAAAACTTGTTAAGAGACTGGAGCTGACTATTAATATTGATATGGGTGATCAAAGAGTCGAGCCTATGACCACTACAGGTGAAGGTTCCATAGGCATATCTGCACCAGCCTTGACATGTACTCTAGCACCAGCCACTACAACTTCGCCCCCTCACCCGACAGCCGTTGATATTATTAGAGTACCAAGTGAGTTTGTCCAGCGAATGATAAAGCAATAGAAGAAGGTGATTGAGTGTCTCACTAGGACAAAGTTTCAGTTAGCCACCTTACTCAGTCATATTTGGACATAGGTTTGAACTACTTTAAAGGATTCTGAGGCTAGATGAGTGCATGGCTATATAAGGTCAAGGCACCAGACTTGTCGGTCCTATGCGAGGAGATGGATACATTATATTCAGAGGTTCGATCATTATCTAAGAGCCACATTTTGGTCATCCCTCCAGTCATTCTTGCTTTCACACAGCCTCGAACCCAAGCTACTACTGTGGTATTTGATTTTTTATGGATGATGTGGTCCCACTTATTGGGGCTAAGAAAGGTCATGAAAATGATCTATAGGACCAAATAATAGACTATCAGCAGGCCCTAAAAGGGCAGCTCATGATTCAATTATGTCAGCTTTGCTAGATGAGCGAAAGCGCATCGAGATATAAGTTGGTGCCTTCTCTAGTCGCATACAACCACCACCTTCTCTAGTTAAACCACAAAATGCTCAAATGGGGGAGATTTAAATTTAGACACCTAAAGCTTCCCAGGTATGTCTTCATTCCTTATTTTTTTATTATAGTTATTCAGTGGGATAATGAATAGTCTTTAGTTGGGGTTGGGGTTATACCATAATCAAGGTTTTTTCTTGATGTGCTTCTTTTCCCATCATTTGAGTTATCCTAGTAGAATCGACATATTTAGGCTGTGTTTGTATCATTTTACATGTTTTGGTTTGGTTGAGTTTAATTAGGAGAAAAATAAGAAACCTAAGGGAAATTATATATTTTATTTGTTCTTAAGTATTTTGGAAAGAAATATACTCCTCCAAATTTTTTGTGAACTATGCGATGTAAATATATGTGTGAATGTTGTGAATCTTTTCATGGCATTAAGATTTGGGATAAAATAATCATAGCTTAGAATTACATGAATTAGATTTGTAGTAGCTGATGATATAACCTTGTACCATATGTGTGTGAGGCCTCCACCTAGTTCCCTTTGTGTATTTAATCCAGAACTTTCCCGATTAGTCTTGCCTAGGTTGTAGGATAGTTGGTTAGGACAGAATCAAGGCCTTTTTTGACTTAGTCCACTCTTAGCCTAAATAACCAACCAAATGTGAATTAGTATCCCTTGATCCCTAATGTAGTCCTAAATTAACCTATTTTCTTGGTTTTTACTTTTTTCCCTTCTTATTTGATCATAATAACCCTATTTTTTCCCTGATCCCTACTTGGACATTGTGCACCTCAACTCAGACAAATTACATAGTTGAGGGTGACTATCATAATGTACATAGTTAAAATTGGGTACACATAAGGGTGTTTAACATAAATGAAAAAGAAAGTAAGGTTGGTATGGTAGAAAAAAAGAGAAAAAAGAAATTTGGATAACTTGAGAAAAGAAAAGAAAAGTGAATAAATGAAAACCAAAAAAAACCACACCTAATCCAAAAAATCACTAAGGTTGAAATAAGAGGAAAACAGTTGAGAAATGGAGCCAAAATTTAAATATAGTGTCAAGAAGGGCGAGTCACTATATCCCAAATATACCATACCTACCCCCAAGACAATGTTATAAGCCGAGTAAAGTGCTATAGTGATCTTAGTCCAACTGTCTGAAAAACTAAGGTATAGAAAATAAGGTCAAGCCTATTTTATTCTGTGCACTATGATTAGAACTTCTTTTGAAAGTGTAAGTGTCTTGACATAGTCCCTTTTATTGATATGAAATAATATTGTGAAAGTTAGGACTTCTTTTCTGTGAGGGTACATAGGGTGTGTTGTTAACTACTTATATGTTCGGGTAGGGTATATTGAATATTTGCTTTCTTGTTTGTTGCTGATGTAATGTCATTGCTTGATTCCTTTGTATTATACTATTATGCTACATAGATTCACACACTAGTTTTTGAAAAGTTGGAAATAGGAGAGGGTAAGACTTTTTGAGTTGAAATTGGGTTGACTTCCATAGGTGACTTAGGTTTCTCTTAGTTAAGAATCATGTGTTCATTGTTATATGTTAGTTGCCTAAGGACATGCAAATGTTCTAAGTTGAAGGAGTTGATGCTCCATGATTTCATGGCCTTTTTAATGTTTCAAATCAGAAATTATGAACCTACTTAGGTCCTCTTTGTTAGATGTGATGTGTTTTTATGTTTATTTTATAGGTAAACGGGTTTTAGGGGGAAAAGGAGAAAAAATATGAAGTGTACCTAGGAAGGCCACTTATGGACCCACTTATGGGTCGTAAGTGGTACTTACAGCCATCGTAAGTGGCCTCATAAGTGACAGTCAAAATTTCTTAAGATCTAAAGTTTGTTATTAGATTTGTGGAACTTAAGACCCTCGTAGGTACCCTCATAGGTAGATATCTGAAGCTAGAATTTCCTTCTGAGACCTACGAACCCACCTAGGGTCCATAGGTAGTACCTACGACCCGAAGTGGGTCTAGGTTGGTGGTGACTTAGTTTTTCTATTTTTTTTAGTTATGATTTTTAGGATTCTGATGTATTCAATAAATACCATATTGATGCTTTTTATTAGTTTATGCACTCATTATACTTAAAACTTTATATTAATTCTGAGATACATTTTTATCTTGGAATCTTTGTTCTTAGTTTTTATGGTTTGAGATTAATTTGAAATTTTGGTTTTTATTCTTAATTTATTTTAAGATTATTCATATGCTTTATTTCATAAATTCTATAGGTGTTCTTGTAAACATGAGCAACTAAACCTCCTAACTAGGATTTGGCAACCCTGATAGAATAAGGAAGTAGAGGAAGCGCGAAGTATTTCTTGATTGATATTCTTGAATATATTGTGATTTTCTTAATTTGATTACTTTCTTAATGACAACTGACATTAAGAACCTACTTTTATTCGATACTAACTCTAAAAGAGAGGTTGAGATTAGGAAAAGAAGATCACAACAGTAATTTAAAGCTATGAACCTTCATCTAATTAACTTGAGACCTAAAAAGAGATAGTTAATTTGGACACTCTGAGACCCAAAACAAGATGAGTGAAATTTACCAAAGGTGTTCAAAAGATGGTTGGTGATACACAACTTGTTAGGTTCAGAATGTAAGGCATCAAGATAGTTTGAGGAGCACAATAAGTCTGTTGAGTTAGGAAGTTGGGGGGAACTCCGTCCTAGCATTTGTCTCATGTTGATTTCAACCTAAAGAGATGAAGATTTTTTACTACTATTACTGTTCTTACAAAAATCCCCCTATTTACTTCCTGTACTTTTTGGCTACTTTAGCAAGCTTGTGATGAAGATTCATCCTATTCCATGTGGGTTCGATCCCAACCTTTGTTGGGTTCTTTATTTGATAATAACCATATTATACTTTCTTGGAGGTGTAATTTTATGCGACATCAATTCCTTCAATAGTCCCCACATGGGATTTTTACGTAATTTCAAACCCAAAGCATAATTTTGCAATATGGGTATCATTATTCTTATTTTTATGAGTAGATTGTAATTTTGATAGCATGGTATCTTATGGAAGCTTCTTAGAAGGGGCATTCACTAGTTTAGCAGATTCTTTGGCATCCAGGTAGGCTAGGTTTACTTTCTTCATAGATTGAGCTAATTCTTAGTTTTATGATATTACACTAGATATGAGATAAGACATAGGTATTAGAAGCCTGATTGGTATAAATAGTGTTATTTGGATAGTTTAAGCTATCTTGAAATCTAATCTAGGTGAAATTAAATTAGATGCTCATGTTTTAGGAAGAATTGTTATCATAGGGACACCTAGAAATAAATTTAGATACCTTAGCCTAGTTCAGGGTAGAATTTGCCTAAAATAAAGTTCGAGGATTTGAAATGAGTCCCTTCGGCCCATCTTAGCCCAAGACTTATATTAGCTTTTTGTAGACTTATTTACACATTTCAAACCCTTATTAATGATTCTTTTGGTACTTTAAGGAGATTGAATACTTAATGAGTATGGTATTTTGGTATTGGGAGTTGGTGCTAATTTTAGGTTAAAATCTGTTGATTTATTAGCATAGTTTACTTATATAGTTTATTGATATGGCTTATGGATATGGCTTATTGGTATGATTTAGGGATATGGTCTATTTATATGATTTCCAATTCAAGTCTGGCAATTAATGATGGCATTGATACTATGAGTTTTGATTTGGGACCTATAAATGATGTTATGATGTTGATACTAATGAGGATGATATGAGTTTCAATTCGAGTTCGATATTGAGAGTTTGGAATTATATGATACGGCATGGCTGATTTGACGGTTATAGTTGATATTGAGTAGACTTATGGATCTTTTGTTATTTATTTCCCTTTTATTGTACCCTCTGGGCATATAGGGGCTCCCATTAGGTTATTTACTTTTCTGCACTATTGGCTTATGGGGACTAATTTATTAGTTATACTTTTGTAATCTTTACATTGTCTTTTCATATTTATCCTATTTATTTATGCACAACAATGTTGGGGCTTATTTCTAGGTTTACCCTAGTACCTTGACTTACTTTATTTATCTTCTATCTTACCGCTTTTATATCATGATTTAGCTCAGTCGAGCAATGATGCCTACTGAGTACCTATGGTTTTTATATTTATACTAAAATTATGTACCATGTGGTGCAGATCTACATACTAGAAGTTGTCGCTAACGTGTCATGCTGGTTGATTACAAAGATTGGGTGAGCTCTTAGAGTCGGAGTTACCCTTTTTCCTTCATTATCCATATATAGTCTTTCATTTTTTGAGACAGATTGTATTTGCCTATTTCAGTACTTATATTTCATTTATAGTAGCTCTTGTACCGATATTACTAGGTCGTAGTATGATTGTTGATCTTTGATCAATCTAGTAGACTATAATGACTGTTTTATCACTATTTTGAGTCTCTAAATATGGATTTCAGGCTTTTTGGCCATTTCCCACTAAGTTAGCCCATTTCTTAGAGCTTCAAGATACTATTTGGCATACTTACTAGCGGGATGGAGTAGTTTCCATCATCACTCATAAATCAAATCATGACAAAATGGTATCAGAGACTAGGTTCACCAATATGGTTAGTACAAGAGCAAGTGTCTAGTAGAGTCTACAGATCAGAATAATGACGTCTATTACTTATCTTTAGAAGGCTATAGTACATTCTTTGGGATTCTTCACTTCTTTCACTCATTTCATGCTAAGAGTTTGAGTTTGTCTCTAAAGCATTCCTTTGGTTTCACTCTTTCGCAGATAGCTTGGACATGTGCTACCGCGACACATGATAAGGGTCTCAAGACTGAGCCTAGGGATCATGTTACTATTTTTGGATGACCAATAGGTCATGGATATCCTAGGGATGTGTCCCCAATAAGGTTTTGGATAAGGGTCCTTCACCAGACCCTATTCCTACTCCCGAGCTAGAGATTTTTTTGCCTCAACTAATGGTGGGTTAGGGACCAGCGCAGGCTCTACCAAAGTTTACTAATTCTTCAGTGATCAGGGATGATTTGTTTTAACTTTTGTTATTGGTTGGTAGTGCACCATCTGATGGTGTAAAGTCTATGAATCAGAGTGGTACTAAGTTAAGGGCACATCTTATAGCTGCAACTCTAAAAGTTGAGGTCCCTCCTATGTTGGAGATTGCCTAATTGATAGTTATTGAGTCGATAGTTGTTCAACCTTCTATGTTTGTTGTAGAGTAGAAGATGGTGTGTATATTCTTTAGATTGGCTCCCCCTAGGTTTTTCAGTGCACTAGACGAGGATACTTATGAGTTCATGATTGCTTATGAGGATATGCTCCATAATTTAGGCCTAATTGAGAATCCTGGCATGCATTAAAATACGTTTTGGTTGGACTTGATAGCTCAACATTGGAGGATAGGTCATCTTGATTCAAGGACAACTGGATGTCCCCTATTGTCATAGACTCAATTCTCTAAGATCTTTTTGGAGAAATATAGGCCTCGCGGTCTTAAGGATCATTTGAGAGATTAGTTCTCGAGGTTGAAGTAGGGCTCCATGACTATTTTGAAGTATGAGGCTCGATTTAATAAGCTGGCTAGGCATGCTACTTCTATTCTGACTATTTAGTATGAGAGGGTTCATTGCTTTATTAGAGAATTGAGATTTCCTCTTTTTATGTCTACACAGAGTTTGGTTGTTGTAAGTAGGTCATTTGCTAAGTTTTCTGATCATACTCAAGTTATAGAGAAGTCGCATTATGATCCCCAAGGCAAAAGCAATAAGAGGACACAATATCAAGGTAGTTTTAGTAGGATCCATAGTAGCTCATGGGTCAAAGGCAATGGTTCTTAGGGTAGGTATCCTCCACATCAGTCGTATCAGCATCAGGGTCAGTCTAGTAGTCTATTTAAGGATGCACTTCAGATTATCGATGGAGGCAGTCTAGTTTTAGCAATCGTCCTAGCCAGATTAGTGATCAGTCTTTAAGATATTCATTTTTAGTAATTCTAGTCATGGTGGTTGATTGGGTAATTCGAATCTTTTGATTTTGGTACAACACCTGAGGCATGTTATGGTTATGGAGTTTTTGGTCATTTCTCGAGAGAGTGCCCCAGCTGTGGAGCAATTATTCCTTTCGCTCAGAGCATTCTCCCTATTAGGGTAGTACATCCCCCAGAAAAAGGTGGAATACATGGTCATAGGATGGTCTCAAGGTGTTAGTGGAGGTTCTTAGGTCGGTAGGTAGGAGATTGGTCAGAATCACAACCAAGTGGCGAGCTTGGTCAATTGTATGTCTTACCTACTAGACCCAAGTTTGAGTCTTCAGATGTTGTTATCACTGATACGATCTTCGTGTTCCATCAATTAGCTTTTGCTTTGTTTGATTTGGGATCCACTTATTCATATGTTTCTACTTAGTATTCCCTGTGGTTAGAGTTATCTTGGGATTTATTATCTTTTCCATTATCTGAATCTACTCCCATGGGTAATTCTTTAGTAGTGAATTGAACTTATAGATCATGTGTTGTTACTATTGAGACTTTCATACTCAGGCAGATCTTATTATGTTAGATATGGTGGATTTTGATATGATTTTGGGTATGGACTAGTCATCCCACTATCATGCGGTCCTAGATTATGTTGCCAAGGACATTACCTTATCCATACATGGCATACCCCCTATTGTCTGAATAGGAGTTGTTAGTCGTGAGTTGACAGGGATTATTTGTTATATTCAGCCTAGGAGACTTATTTTGAGGAGTTATGAGTCTTACCTCGCTTATATTAGAGATGTTAGTATGGAGAGTTTGTCTCTTGACTCTGTTTCTATAGTTCGTGAGTTTCCTAATGTTTTCCCTACCAATTTACTTGGTTTTCCTCCTGAGCATAATATAAAGTTTGTTGTTTCTATGGTACCTTATTGTATGGCTCTTTCTGAGCTTATGAAGCTAAATTCTTAGCTTTAGGATCTTCTTGGTAAGGGTTTTATTTGACTTAGTGTATCTCCTTAGGGAGAACCTGTGTTGTTCGTGAAGTAGGAGGATAGTTCTATGCATTTGTGATTATAGGCAGCTTAATAAGGTAATGATGAATAATAGCTATCCTATGTCTTGCATTGATGATTTGTTAGATCCAATTTAGTAAGCAGCAGTGTTCTCTAAAATTGATTTGAAGTTCGGTTATCATTAAGTTGAGGATATCCCAAAGATAGCCTTTAAGAGCCATTATGGAAATTATGATTTCCTGGTGATGTATTTTGATTTACCTAACACCTCAGTCGCATTTATGGATTTTATAAATTGTATGTTCAGTCCTTATTTGGATTTATTTATGATTGTGTTCATCGATGACATCCTTGTATAATTGAGGAGTAGACAGGGGCATATACATCATTTAAGGATTGTGCTCTAGATTTAGAGAGATTATATATTTGTTGCCAAATTCTCAAAGTGTAAGTTTTGTCTTGATTTGGTGACATTCCTTAGGCTAGTGGTGTCTAAGTATGGGATTATGGTAGACCCAACGAAGATCAAGGCTATTCGTGATTGGACTAGGGTTATATATCCATCTGAGATTTGTATCCTTATTTGTTTGGCCAGTTACTATGGATGGTTCATTGAGAGTTTTGATACCATTACAAAGTCGATGACTACATTAACTTAGAAGGAGGTTCCTTTTTTATGGTTTGAGGAGTGTGAGTCACTCTTAGGAAAGCTCAAGGGATTTTTCACTTCAGCTTCTGTCTTAGCTCTTCCTATTGAGGGTGAGGGATTCACCATGTATTATGTTGTTTCTAGTGTTTTTTTGGGTTGTGTATTAATGCAACAGCGTTGAGTTACTGCTTATGCATCGAGATAGTTGAAGGTGCACAACATTATGACCCACTCATGATTTAGAGTTGACGGCGATAGTTTTCACATTTGAGATTTGGATACATTATCTTTATGGTGTGCATTATGAGATCTTCACGGATCATTATAGTCCATAGCTTCTTATGACCCAGAGAGATATTAATTCTAGGCCACTTAAATGGATGGAGTTGCTTAAGGACTATGATATCTCTATCTTGTATAATCCGAGCAAGGCAAACATGTAGCTGTAAGACCCCATAAAATTTCAGCTAATTTAGTTTTTACCCATCCACGTGCTTAATGTCAATTTTTTACTTTAATTGTGTTCGGGGTGTTAAAAGGCTATTTTAGGAAAGATTTGAAATTTTTAGAAGGGATTCGGGGCTATTTTAGGATCCCAAGACAGTAAGCCTCTGCAATAATGGTGTAACATGCTACTTAGCCTCTGCAATAAGGGCGTGACACGGAGGCTAAGCTCTGTGATAGCGGAGTTCCATTCCTCTATGTATTTTTCATCTAGTTATTATTTTATCCACTTGGGGGAGGGGATTTTGGTCCTTTTACCCCTTAACCGACTTTATAACATTAAAGTAACACCATTTTTTTTATTTTTTAACCCCCCATCTAGGAAAGCTCAAGGGTTTTAATGAGAATACATCATTCAAGCTCCAAACTTTGATTTTTCTTCAATCTCTTCTATATTTCAGGCATGTTTCACATTTCTCATCTTGATTTTACATTATGTTACTTGTTTAATCAATATTCTTGTATTTAACTAATGGGTTTGAAATTGGGTTGAGTGTTTTTGATTGTTAGAACTTGAATTGTCTACCCTATATTTTAAAAGGATTATTCATGCTTTAATTTATGGTTTTTGGGACTGAATTGGTGTATTATGGTAATGGTTGGAATGGGTGAGATGGGTTTCCCCAATTTGATGAAATTTTAGCTTTCTAATGGCATTAACCTCGACCTACTTTGAAAATCTTGATTTTGAACATGCAATTTAAATAATTTAATTTACCTTTGTAACATTGCATTTCTTTAAAGGATAATGGATATTAAAATGGTTTGGATTGCTATTGGTGGCCATGATTTTGGATTTTAAATTTTAAATAGAACTTGGGAGTCTAATGGTTAAATGGACTGGTTTGGCATAATTGAATTAGATTGTAAGCATATTGGTATAACAATGCCATGTTGTAAAATGCCTTAATAAAGACTCCTTGATTAATGGTTGGGCTTATGTGCAAACTATTTTAATATGGGCTTAAAGGGAATTATGTATCTCACCCTGAAGGTGTATTCCCAGTGAACCGACACTCGAAACCATATTTTATAGCTTAGGGGTTATATATGAGCATGTTTCTAGATATACATTATTTTGGATGGCTATTGGCTTGGTGTCTTCAACCTTTCCTCTATTAGGGCGGGTAACACACCCTTGGGCTCTTCCAGTACGGGGAGCTGGACCCATAGAGCCCATGGGCACCTGTAGGATAGAGTGAGCTATACAGTTTAGGCTAATGGTTTAAACTCTCATGTGCATGACCTATGTCCCTACCCTAGAATCCTATATATATATATATATATATAAATACTATGTATTTTATCCCTTTCTCCCCAAGTTATATACCAATGCTCGCCCTCCTTGAATGTTGCATCATTTCATGATATAGGTTCAGAGGACTTTTCAAAAAACCCTATGCAGCATTACGCGGTGTGGTACATCTATTGATCTGCTGGTAAAGTAGTGAGCGTCTATCTTCTAAAAGGCCTAGTCCTTTTATTGTTTTTATTATTGTTTTAGTTTTTCATTTTGGATTCTTTTTGGTCATAGTCAGGGGCATGTCTCAACTTAGTTTGACATTCTTAATTTAGAGGCTTTTGTAGAAAGGTGTTGGATTAGTTGTTTATTTGATTCTTAATCTTTTAATTGGTTTATCTTTTTTTCTTATTACTATTTGGTTGGCTTCTTCTGTTTACATTTATGTGCTCTAGAGGTTAGGTGGCATACGGTCCACGGTGGGCTTGAGATACCCGTCACGACTAGGCCCATGATTGGGTTGTGATAATCTTGGTATCAAAGCCCAGTCAGGGTCATTGGGTGTCCAAAAAGTCGTGTCGAGTAGAGTCCTTTTTATGGGTGTATAGCACACCACACTTATAAGGAGAAGGCCATAAGGCATTTAGGAATGTTTCTCCTTCTTTTGTTCTATTTTGGGATATACAGTCTAGTTGCTATGAAACTTCTCTAACTCCTGGCTTACTCATATTTTAGATCATTTCTCCCCAAAGATCTGATGGTCATAAAAACTTTACTGGAACCTCACTTCCACCAAAGTAAAATATGGAGGGAACTCTTGTTGCTTATGGAGTGCAGACCTGCTCTTGGGTCCTTTCTTAGACTGTACCACTCCACGTGGGTTTCCACCAATCCCTATTAGTCCTTCTCAAGCATTCCAGGCTGGTGATGCTTATGCTCAGTCAGCTCAGGGTAATATCTCTAATGCAGAGCTCTATTAGTGTATTCACATGCTTGCCCAAGTGGTGGCATCACAGTCTCGTCGAGCTAATTATGTTGGTTCTGTTGTTAGTTCATTTGATTTCACTTGGGTTGGCCATTTTATGAGGCTTAACCTTCCAACCTTTATAGGCTCTATGGTTTAGGAGGATCCTTAGAGGAGGTTTATTTATGAGATGGAGAAAATCTTTAGGGTGATAGATGCTACTGATTTAGAGGGAGTGAAGTTTGTTATTTATCAATTAAAGGATATAGCTTACCAGTGGTATGAGGAGTGGGAAGCGATGAGGGGTGATAATGTTGAGCCGGTGGTGTGGGATGAATTTTTAGGTGCTTTTGTTGATCACTTTTTTCCTCATGGATTGAGGAAATATAAGGCCAACGAGTTTGTAAACTTGAAGTAGGATAGGATGAGTGTTAAGGAGTATGCCCTAAAATTCTAGTAGTTTTCCTTTTATGCTTCGAAGTTAGTGTCGAATATGAGATCCATAATAAGAAGGTTTGCTTCTAGTTTGTCCCATGATTTGGCGCTAGAGTGTTCTGTTGTCATGATGAATAATGATATGGACATCTCCAGGTTGATGGTTTTTATACAACAGGTAGAGGATGAATAAAAGAAGCAGGCAGAGATGGGAGAAAACTGGGATAAAAAGTTTAGATATACAAAATATGGTGCAGATCAACAGAACAGTGGGAGAGATAGCAGGCAGTGGACTAAGAAGAAGAATTAGGGATTGACAGCTAGTGTTCCCTATCCTAAGCCTTCAGGTGATCGTCATTTATAGGCTAGCAGTGGTCCTAAGGCACAGGGTTACCTATCTCAGGTTAGTGGAGCTCAGTCAGCCCTACCTTATCCTCCTTACCTTTTTTGCAGGTAGCTTCACCATGGATATTATGAGGAGGGTAGGACCTTCTATTTTAATTGCAGTTATCCTATTCAACTACAGTGAAATTATCTAATAGCTAAAGGTTCCATTGGATCTAATAAGGTTCTAGCCACTACTTCTTCAACTCCTGTATTGAAAGGCGCCACCTCAGGTATCAAAAGTGGGCAAAATTATCTCTATGAAATTGTAACTCGTTAATAATCTGAGGCATCACCAGAAATTATTACTGGTATATTATAGCTCTTCTCTTGTGATGTTTACTGTTTGCCTGATATGAGTTCTACGCTATCTTATGTGACCCCTAATATGGCTGTACATTTTGGTTTTTTCCTTGAAATTATTTTTAACCCCTTTTCTATTTCTACTCCGATGGGTGAGTCTAGTGTTGCTAGAAAAATGTATAGGGGCGGGTCCATCCTTCGTAGGGAGACATTGGTGGATTTGTTAGAACTTCATGTAGTGGGTTTTGATGTAATCTTGAGGACGGATTGGCTTCATTCTTGTTGTTCCTCTTTGGATTATAGGACCCAAAAGTCTTGTTTCCATTTTCCTAATGAATCAGGGATTGAAAGGGAGGGGAGTTTCTTAGTACCAAAAAAAAAGATCATTTCCTATCTTAGAGCATAGAAGTTGATATCAAAAGGGTACTTGTATTATCTAGCTCGAGTTAAGGATTCTAACTCTGAGGGCCCTTTTTTGTAATATATCACTATTGTCAATGAATTTCCTAAAGTTTATGCCGATGATCTTCCTACAATTTCTCCCAATAGGGAAATAGATTTGGGATTAATCTTTTGCAAATACCCATCCCATTTCTATTCCTCCTTATAGGATGGCTCTAGCTGAGCTAAAGAGCTAAAAGCGTAGTTGAAAGATCTTATTGATAAGGGTTTCATCCATGCTAGTGTTTCTCCATGGGGTATTCCTATGCTTTTTGTGCAAAAGAAGGATGGGCCTCTTTAGATGTGTATAGACTATCATTAGTTGAATAAGGTTACATTGAAAAATAAGTATCCTTTCCCAAAGATTAATGATTTTTTTCGACCAACTTCAGGGTGCTAGCTATTTCTCTAAGATTGATCTTTATTCGGGCTCTTATTAGTTGAAAATTAAGATGGGTTATATTCCCAAAACTGCTTTTCAAACTCGATATGGCCATTATGAGTTTTTGGTTTTGTCATTTTGGTTTACTAATGCTCGGTTTGCATTCATAGATCATATGAATTGGGTGTTTAGGCAGTTTCTGGATTTGTTTTTTATAGTATTCATTGATGACATCTTGGTGTACTCTAAGAGTGAGGAAGATCATGCAAATTACTTAAGAATTGTATTGCATACTCTCAAGGACAAGAAATTATTTGCAAAATTTTCTAAGTGTGAATTTTGGCTAAGTAATGTGACCTTTCTTAGGCATGTTATTTCTAGTAAGGGGATCAAGGTTGATCTACAGAAAGTTGAGGTAGTTAAGAATTTCCTAGACCCATGACTACAACCGAATTAGGAACTTTTTGGGCTTGGTTGGGTATTATAAAAGGTTTATGGAAAGTTTCTAATCTCTTGTTCCTCTACTGACAAGGATGATACAAAAAAAGTTAGGTTTTTGTGGTCCAATATTTGTAAGGGTAGTTTTGAGAAGTTGAAGGATAAAGTTGACTTCTACGCCAGTTTTGACCCTATTCGAGGGTACAGATGGGTTTGTTGTGTATTGTGATGCTTCCTGTGTGGTCCTAGGTTGTGTTTTGATGCAACATGGTAAGATTATGTCCTATGCCTCCAGGCAACTTAAAGTTTACCAGAGTAACTACCCAACTCACAATCTAGAGTTGCCGACTATGGTTTTTGCTATTAAGATTTGACGCCATTATCTATATGGAGTGCATATGGATATTTTTACAAACCATAAGATCTTGCAGTATGTGTTTATGCATAATGAATAGAACCTTGGGCAGAAGTGGTGGCTCGAGCTACTTAAGGATTACGTCATAAGCCTTCACTACCATCCAGGTAAAGTTAATGTGGTTGTTGATGCTCTTCGCAAGTTATCTATGGGAATCTTATCTCACGTTGATGAGGAGAAAAAAGGGTTGGTGAAGGATATTCATAGTTTGGATAATTTAGGAGTTTGTCTCTTGGACTCCGAGAATGGAGAAGTGATTACTCAATAAGTGGTTAATCATTTTTTGGTGCTGAGGAAAAGGAGAAGCAGGAGTTAGATCCCATGCTTATGCAAATTAAGGATGTTGTGTGTCTGCAAAAGGTTATGGCATTCAAGATTAGGGGAGATGGTATTCTGAGGTATCAAAGAAGGTTATGTATTCCTGATGTTGATGGGCTGTAGTAAAGGATTTTCACTGAAGCTCATGAGTTGAGATATACAGTTCATCCAGGTTCGTCCAAGATGTATTATGACTTGAAGGAAATCTACTGGTAGAATAACATGAAGAGGTATATAGCAAATTTTGTTGCTAAGTGTATGGTTTGTCAGTAAGTCAAGGCTGAGAATTTGAGGCCTGGTGGCATGTCTCAAGCAATGAAGTTTCCCATGTGGAAGTGGGAGATGATCAATATGGATTTCATTACGGGTCTTCTGTGGTCTTGTAGTTAATATGATTCTATTTGGGTCATTATGGATAGAATGACCAAGTTCGCTCAGCTCTTGCTTATGAGGACTAACTACTCAGGAAAGGATTATGCTAATTTATTTATTCAAGAGATAGTTAAGTTGCATGGAGCCCCGGTGTCCATCATTTTAGATTGAGGTATGTAGTTTTGTTCTCACTTCTAGAGTTCATTTCAGAATGGTTTGGGTACTCAGGTCAACCTTAGCACTGCTTTCCACCCTCAGGTGGATGGACAAGTAGAGCGTACTATTTAGATTTTGGAGAATATACCAAGAGCTATGTGATTGATTTTAAGAGAAGTTGGGTTGGCCATTTGTGTTTTATTGAGTTTGCTTATAACACAGTTATTATTCTAGCATTTAGATGGCTTCTTTTGAGGTTGTTTAAGGTAAAAGGAATAGATATCTAATTGGTTGGTTTGAGGTATGTGAGACTAGTTCCTTTGTCCCTAACTTGGTTTGCCAAGTCATTAAGAAGGTGAAAGTGATTACAGAAAGACTTAAGACAGCTCAGAGTCGCCAAAAATCTTATACGAATGTGAGGCAAAGGGAGTTGGAGTTTGAGGTTAGTGATTGGGTATTCTTGAAGGTTTCTTCTATGAAAAGAGTCATGAGATTTGGAAAGAAGGGGAAGCTTATTCCCCGTTACATTAGTCCATATTAGATTTTAGGAGGAATTGGGAATATCGCTTATGAGTTATAATAGCTAAGAAATTTGGCTTCAATTCATCATGTTTTTCATGTGTCCATGCTTAAGAAGTGTATCGGTAACCGTTCTTTGAATTGTGCCTATTGAGGATATTGGTGTGATGGATTTTTTGTCTTATGAGAAAGTTTCGATTGAGATATTCAATAGACAAGTTTGTGGATTGAGGACAAAATATGTAGCTTTGGTGAAGATCCTTGGAGAAATCAAAAGGTGGAATAAGATACATGGGAGACGGAGGAAGATATGAGAGCAAAGTATCCATTCTTGTTCCCTGTATTGGGTGAAAATTCTTAAGGTATGAGTTTCATTTCCCTCTTGTCACATTTTGAATTTTCCCTTGAATTCTGATGTATTCTGGTTATTATCATACTAAATATATCCTAACTCCCCATTCGTGTATGAATGGTCTAAAAGGGGGATAGTATAAAACCCCACAAAAATTTCATCAAATTTATTTTTGACTCTCCCACATGCGTAATGTCAATTTTGACTTGAATTATGATTCGGGATATTAAAATGGTGTTTTAGGAAAGTTTTGAAATTTTTTAAAAGGGTTCGGCGCCATTTTGGGACCCCAAGATAGTAAGCCTTCATAATAGTGGCATGCCATGTGGCACAGAGTCTAAGCTCGTGAAAATGACATGTCCTGCTGCTATGTATTTTTCATCTATTTTTTGTTCTATTCACTTGGGACGAGGGGCTTTTAGTACTTTTACCTCTTAAATGACTTTATAACATCAAAGTGACCTCTTTCCTTCCATTTTCAAAGATCAAACACCATTCTATTCTTCTTTAACTCCCAACCCAAGAAAGAGGGTTTTATAGAGAATGCATTATTCAAGCTCAAAATTTGATGTCCCTTTAATTTCTTCTATATTTCAGGCATGTTTCTTATTCCTCAACTTGAATTTTACATTGTAGTGCATATTTAATCAATATTCATGTGTTTAATTGATGGGTTTGAAATTGAGTGGAGGGGTTTTGATTTTTATCACTTAAACTGTCTTCCCCAAGTTTTAAAAGGATTCATCATGCTTTAATTTATGGTTTTGGGGACTGAATTGGTGCATTGTGGTAATGATTGGAATGGGTTACATGGTTTTCCTTAATTTGATGAAATTTTGACTTGGTAATGGCATTAACCTCAACCTACTTTGAAAATCATGGTTTTGAACATAAAAATTACATTATTTAATTTACCTTTGGAACATTTCATTGCATTAAAGGTTAATGGATAATAAAAATGGTTTGGATTTCCCTTAGCGGCCATGATTTTGGAATTTAAATGGAACATAGGATTTTAATGGCTAAATGGATTGGTTTGGCATAATTGAATTAGCTTACAACCATATTGGTGTGTGATACCATGTTGGAAAAGGCCTTAATAAAGACTCTTTGGCTAATGGTTAGATTTATGTGCAAACTATTTTAGTTTGGGCTTAAAAGGAATTGTGTAGCTCACCATGAAGGTGTAGTCCCCGAGGGACCAATACTGGAAACCACGTTTTCTTGTGTTGGGGTCTATATGACCATGTGTTCGGTTACACATTATATTTTGGATGGCTATTGCCTTGGTGTATTTAGAGTTTCCTCGGTTCGTGCAACTAACATGCATTAGGGCCCTTCCAGCAGGGGAGCTGGACCTATATAGCCCGTAGATGTCTATAGGACGGAGCGAGCTACATAGTTCAGGCTAATGGTTTAAACTCTCATGTTCATAACTCTTTTCCCTATCTCATCATCCTATATATATATATATATGTATATATAAATGTTGTACATGTGGTTTTGACTAGTTTTTGGCAATGGCATTGTTTTATCCCTTTACCCTGAGTTACATATCAGTGCTGACCTCACTGACTGTTTCAAGACGCTTAATCATTTCATGATGTAGGTTTGGAGGACTTTTTTGTAGCCCCTGTGCAGCATTAGGTGGTGTGGTTTGTCTGTTGTTCTGCTGGTAAAGTGGTGAGCCTCCATCTTTTGGAAAGCCCGGTCATTTTACTTTTTTCATTATTGTCTTAGTTTTTCATTTTGGATTCTTTTTTTCATAGTTAGGGGTATGTCCTGACTTAGTTTGACATTTTTGGTTTAGAGGCTTTTGTGGACAAGTGTTGGGTTAGTTGGTTGTTTGATTCTTAAATCCTATATTTGTTTTATCTATCTTTCTTATTATTATTACTATTTGGTTGGCTTTCACTATTTACATTTATGTGCTCTAGAAGTTCGTCTAAGGGGGTGGTCTCCAGCCCATGGTGGGCTTGAGAAACTCATCATTACTAGGCCCTGGTTTGGGTTATGATAGTAACGGATGCCTTGAGCCAAAAGGCGGTAAGTATGAGTATCTTGACTTGTATTTTAGTTTCTTAGAGGACATTGGCATGGGATATTCTGTCCTTAGCCAACTTGATGGTGCGGCTAGATATTTCATACCCGAGAAGGATTCTTGTTAGTGTCGAGGTGAGGTCTTCGCTATTTGAGTAGATTCAGGGTCATTAGTTTGAGGATAAGAGATTTTGCATCATCCGTGATCAGGTGTTGAGTGATGAGTCCAAGAGGGATACCATATATATTGAGGGTGTTTTGAGATTTGATATCTATAATTGTGTTTTGCGAGTTGATGATTTGATTCAGTCGATTTTGTGCTAGGCTCATAGCTCTAGATAGTTTATTCACTCAGGTATAGCTAAGATTTATAGAGATTTAAGGCAGCATTATTAGTGGAGTGGTATGAAGAGAGATATGATAGGCTTTGTAGCTTGTTGCCTATATTGCTAGCAGGTGAAAAACGAGCATCAAAGACCTGTTATCTTGAATCAAAGGTTTCCCATTCCCAAGTAGAAATAGGAGCAGATTACCATGGACTTTGTTCATGGTTTCCCTCATACTTCCTGTGGTTTCGATGGTATTTGGTTCATTGTGTATCTGTTGACCAAGTCGGCACATTTTATTCCTATTCAAATATCCTTTAGTACCGAGCTGTTTTCCCGTATCTATGTTAGTGGGATAGTTCGTTTGCATGGTATGCCTATATCTGTCATTTTAGACTCGGTTTTAGCATTTACTTCTAGATTTTTGAGAGCTTTTCAGGAGTAGCTGGGTGCTCAGGTGGATATTAGTACATCCTTCCATCCTCAAACCGGCGGGAAGTCAGAGTGGATTATTCGGGTTCTCGAGGATATGTTTCGAGCTTGTGTTATGGATTTTGGAGGTTAGTAGAAGTAGCACTTAGCTTTCAAAGTTTGCATAGAATAATAACTATCATTTGAGCATTGAGATGGCACCTTTTGAGGATTTGTATGGTATGCGATGCAAATCTCTGATCTGATAGTTTGAGACTTCTAAGATTAGACCCTGTGGTACTAACTTGCTTCAGGAGTCATTGGATAGAGTCAGGGTGATTTAAGATGGGTTGAGGGCAGCTCAGAGTAGGCAAAAGGCTTTCAAAGATTGTAAACTTTGTGCCAAGAGATTTGGAATTAGTGATCGGGTATTCCTTCGTGTATTACTCGTGAAGGGTGTGATGAGGTTCAGGAGGAAATTCAAGCTCAGTCGCAGATATATTGGACCCTTTGAGACTCTTCATACAGTTGGTGAGGTGGCTTATGAGTTAGCCTTACCCTCAGATTTTGCTGTTGTCCATATGGTCTTTTATATTTTTATGTTGCGGCGGTACACTCCTAACCTGTCTAATATGCTTATATGGGCCTCAGTTATGTTGGATGAGCAGTTGACCTTCTTGGAGGAGCCTATGCTCATAATGGTTAGTGATGTTAGGCGGTTGGACACTAGAGAGATTCTATTAGTTAAGGTTCAGTGAAGGAAGTGCCAAGTAGAGAAGGCTACTTGGGAGGTCGAGATCAAGATGGAACTAGTATCCTCACATGTTTGAGACTTCAGGTACATCCTAATTCTTTACTTTTACAGACAAAATTTCTTTTAGTAGTGGATATTGTAATTACCCTCCAGGTCATTTTCTGTATTTCCACTTATTTTTATTATTTAGAGCCTTCCCATAACTGCCCCAAGTCATTTATGACTTGCTGAAATAGACAGTTCGATTACCGGGCAGCCTATTCAATTTTTAAAGCTAATTTCCTATTTTGAAGTCTTCGCTAGTTCAAATTGGCTACGAGTGAAAATTTTAGTCAAACAATATTGTATGCCAATTTGGACAGTTCCAGAAGCTTCGAAATGTCAATTTTAGGTTAGGTGGACCCTTGGTTTGTGTCGCAAGGATTTCAGACTCATTTGGGGCTATTAGCCGAAAGTTAAGAAAAATGGCACATGGGTGAGAGACCCACTTTTCATTGAAATGACCTTAGGTGGAAATCTCAACTGCCACATTGAGTCCAAAATGTCGAATTTAATAGGGCAGCATATCCATTTGCATATATGAGATTCTGGATGAATCCCGAGGAGTTTGTAGAGACTTGGAAAAAATTCCAAGTCTCAGCTGGTACTGGTGCACCGCTTAAGCTCCTTTTGGGTTGCTTAAACGAAGGAGCTGCTAAAGCGGTTGGCCCATCGCTTAATCAATCGGGTCGTCCCAAGAGAGTTTCACTTAAGAAAAACCCCTACCGCTTAAGCGGTACCCGTGCAGACGCTAGATGTCGCTTAAGCGACTCTAGGTCGATTAAACGGTGACTGCTTAAGCAGCTCAGTATTGTCTTAAACGGTACCCAAATACCTAGGAAGGGTATAAAAACCCCACTTAGCCCGATTTTTCCCATCTTTAATCCACTCTCAAGAATATTGAATCCTAAAGTGAAAAAACTTAATAGAATCATTTATGGATGATTTTGGAGCTTTGGTAAATTTAATTTATGCATTTATTCTTCAAAATTGTGGTAAGCTTCCATCAATTTCTTTATTAATTCTCCATATTTTTCAAAAATACCTAAAAAGTTGGTGTCTTGATTGTAGCACCATTAGAGCTCAAAATTCACCTACTTTTGAGGATAAATGTTCCTTGACCATAAAGGGACTTTGTGGTGGTTTCAAAAGTGCGCTTTCATAAATGGGCCCTACATAGGATTTTTACGTAATTTTGAACCTGAAGCACAATAGTACAATATGGGTATAATTGTTCTCATTTTGTTGAGTAGATTGTATTTTAGTTTGGCACCTTGTGGAAGCTTCTTGAAAGGAGAAACCAGTGGTTTCGCAGATTCTTTGGCGTCTAGGCAGGCTAGGTTTACCTTCTTCATAGATTGATCTATATCATAGTATAATTATAATATTATGCTAGATATGGGATGGGACATAGTTATTGGAGCATGATTGGTATGATTAGTCTTATTTGGAATATTTAGGCTATTTGGACTATTTAGGCTATCTTAGAACTGTAATCTAGGTGAAATTGACTTAGTTGCTTATGTTTTAGGAAGAGTTGCTATCATAGGGAAAATTATGGCATACTTAACATCTATAAATTAATTTAGACACCTTAGCCTAGTCCAAGGTAAAATTTTCCTAAAATAGATTTTGAGAATAAAAAGTAGGCCCCTCAGCCCTACCTTAGGCCAAGACTTGTATTAGCTTTTGTAGACTTATTTACGCATGTTAAACCCTTATTAATGATTCTTTTGGGACTTTGGGGAGATTGAATACTTAATGAGCATACTAGTTTGGTATTCGGAGTTGGTGTTAATTTCGGGTAAAAAAATGATGTTTTATTGGTATAGTTTACTCATGTGGTTTATTGATATGGCTTATGGATATGGTTTATTGGTATGGATTATAGATATGGTCTATTTATATGAGTTTCAGTTCAAGTTTGGCAATTGATATTGAAATTGATACTATGAGTTTTGATACGAGTCCAGCAAATAATGTTATAATGTTGATACTATTGAGGATGATATGATGAAGATGATGACGATATCAGTTTCAATTATAGTCCAGCATTGAGAGTTGGGAATGATATGATACGGTATGGGTCGTTTGATGTTATAGTTGATATTCAGTAAAGTTATGGATCTTTGATTATTTATTTTCCGTTGATTGTATCCTCCGGGTTTATAGAGGGATGTGTTTGAATATTTACTTTTCTCCACTAATTTGCTTATGGGGGACAATTTACTAGTTATAATTGTGTGATCTTTACATTACTTTTCCAAATGTATCCTATTTAGTATGCACAATACTGTTGGAGCTTATTTTCAGGTTTTCCCTATTACCTTGACTTAGTTTATTTATTTGTATCTTATCATATTTATATCATGATTTAACTTAGTCAGTCGATGGTGGCTACTGAGTACCTATGGTTTTGGTACTCATAATACTCTTTTGTACCTTTTAGGTGTATATCTGAGTATCAGTAGTCGTCGCTGACATGGCGCTCGTGATGGGTTAATTTCGAAGTTTAGGTGAGCTCTTGGAGTCAGAGTTACAGTTTTTCCTTCTCACTATTAAAGAAAAAGAAAAACCAACCACAGATTGTGGTGGCAAAAAAATCGATCACATATGGTCGATTTTTTATTTTAAAAAAAAAAAAATTAAAACAAAGCGACCACATGTGGTTGCTTTTATATTTTAAAATTTCAAAATAATCATTTCAATAATTTTTATATTAATTATTATTTTTAAAAAAAAATTAAAAAAAAAAACAACCACTTGTAGTCGCTTTTAGATTTTTAAAAATTGCGCCTGAAAATAATTTTAAAAAAATGACCACTTGTGGTCGATTTTATTTAAAAATATAATTAAAAAGTATTTTTAAAAGTGACCACTTGTGGTCGGTTTTATTTTCAAAATTAAATTTAAAATATTTTATAAAAGCGACCACAAGTGGTCGATTTTTGAATTAAAAAATTAAAAAAGAAAATTATTTAGGAAACCGACCACTTGTGGTTGGTTTTATTTAAATAATATAATTAAAAAGTATTTTTAAAATGTGACCATTTGTGATCGTTTTTATTTTCAAAAGTAAATTTAAAATACTTTATAAAAGCGATCACAAGTGGTCGATTTTTGCATTAATAAAATAAAAAAAATTATTTAGGAAATCTACCACTTGTGGTCGGTTTTATTTAAATAATATAATTAAAAAGTATTTTTAATAAAGCAATCACTTGTGGTCGGTTTTATTTTCAAAATTAAATTTAAAATATTTTATAAAAGCGACCACAAGTGGTTGATTTTGGAATTAAATAAAGAAAAAAATAAAATTGTATAGGGAACCGACCACTTGTGGTCTCTTTTATATTAATAACACAAAAAAATAAAATATTTTTAAAAAGAGACCACTTGTGGTCGGTTTTTATTAAAAAAATAATTATACGTAAAATTAAATAAATTAATTTTTGAAATTACACTAAACACACGTAGTCGATAACCAATATAATAATAATAAAAATCAATCAATCTTAGATTTTGTAAAAAATTTATACTAAGAAATATATCAAATAAAATAAATAAATTACTTTAAACATAATCTTTATCTTTTACATATGTTTCAATATATAAAATAAATATTTTTCGTTGTATGTACATTAAATTACGTTAAACATAATCTCTGTCTAATGAATATGTCTATATTATACAGTTGAGGTAACAATATTATGCTTCTATTGTAGTCATAATAATGTAACATACATATATATATAACAGATAATTCATCAGAATATAATGAATGTGTTGCATTATGAGGTAATATGCTTGTGGATGTGATGTATATAGTACGTATTGAAGAATTGATATGTGTGTGTGTGTGTGTGTATATATATATATATATATATGTATGTATGTATGTATATGTATATGCATATATATATATGTATATATATGTATATGTATATATATATATGCATATATATATATATATGTATATATATATATAATTATAGTACGTATTGAAGAGTTGATATATATATAGTGTGTAAACACGTGAGTCTTGACCCTCCCCGAGTGTAAAATATATGTATGTTTAGATATTAAATATTTATATTATAATTTAATCCGATATAATTTTGATTCTTATTTTATTTTATTTTTAATAAATTTTTAGTTGAAAAATAAATAATTAAATATATTTAATTTTGAGATATTTTATTTTTATTTTATTTTTAATCCTAATTTTTAAAAATTATACAAAAATTCAATATATATATATATATACATATATTTTATGTATTATAAATTTGAATAAATAAATAGTAGTTTTAATACTATTTTGTTATATTTATTTTTGTCTATTTATAAATTGTTATTATGTTTTGATTAATATAAAATTAATTAATTATTATATTTATTGTTATTATTAATTTATTATTTTTATTATTATTATTATTATTATTATTATCATTTATTATTATATTTATTATTCTCAATTAAAAAAAAAGAAAAAAATATTATATTTTTTCAAAATTCAAAAAATCCTATCCTAATAAATAACTACTCCCCATCCCCCCCCCCCCCCCCAAAATTTCTCTACTTAAAAGGGTTCCCAACCCCCTACACATACGGACCTTAGAAAGAAAAAGAGAATACATACACGGACAAGGAAAAAAAAAACAAAAAGGAAAAAACTGGAAAAAACCAAAACCAAAACTTGAGAGAAAGAAAAGGAAAACACAACACACACAGCCACAAACCAAAAATGGTAGAAAGAAACAAAAAGAAAAAGAAAAGGGTCGAAGTGGTGAGGTTTTCGTTCGAGTTTTCAGACGTCTTGCGTGCTTGTTTTAATTAGATCATTATACAGGTTCTTATTCGATTTCATATTATTTATGTTTATAAGTTTCATGGCGAATCGAAATATGAATAAAGTTGTGTAGAGGATTAATTTCATGCATTGTTTAGTATGTAAAATTTCTCCTATTCTTGTATATTATTTTCTTATGACTCTCTTTATATGGTGTTATCAACATGATATTTCTATTTGATTGAGTGTATAAATATTTTCATTTGAATATATTTCATCAATATAGTTTTCCTATTTGACTGTTTATTCAAGTTAAAAGAAATTAAGGATCCTATATTAATTTCTAAAGCTATTCCTATATTGATGGCTTATTTTAGAGAAAGCCTGACAGGAATAGCTTCTGAATGGTTTATTGACCAAGTATTTCCCGTTGGCACATGTGGGATGACATGGCTCAGAATTTCGTTCAACAATTTCAATATAACATCGAGATAGTACCAGATCGCATTACGCTTGCCAACATGAGAAAAAAGATGACTGAAAATTTTCAAGAATATGTTGTCAGATGGAGAGAGCAGGCTTCAAGAGTCAGACCATCGATAAAGGAATTTGAAATGATCGATATCTTTTTGCAAGCACAAGAACATAATTATTTCCATCATTTACTTTCTACTATTGGAAGAACATTTGCTGAAGTTATTAAAGTTGGAGAGATGGTAGAGAATGGAATAAAATCTGGAAAGATCATCAGCCAAGCCTCTTTGAAAGCAACAACACAGGAAATTCAAAGTGGTTCAAGAAGCTTTAGTGGAAACAAAAGAAAAGAGGATGTAGCAACTGTTGTGCCAGGTACACGACAAAATTGGAGCGGTGCGCATCAACCATACGCACAAAATCCATTATGTTTCATTTCATCCCCTCAGTATCCTAGTTGTAATGCACATCCATATGTCCGAACCCTTTCTTACCCACAATGGCGTGCACCAACCCCTCAGAATCATCTTCTAATTTCAGTAACATACCCAAGCCCCTCTAGATTCGATTTTCGCTCGAAGTCAAACAATGAAAAGAAACAGAAGCTAAGGGATAATTTCACACCAATTGGAGAATCATATACTAGATTATTCCAGAAATTGAGACAAAAGGACATGATCACTTCTCTTCTTGGGTACACCCCTGATCCATATTCAAGGAATTTTGATCCTAATGTACGATGTGTATATCATTTTGATGTTCAGGATCATAGTACTGAAGATTTTCGGGCATTAAAAAGAGAAATAGAAAGAATGATTCAAGATAAATTAATTATAGTGTAGGACATTGATAGTGGTGAAGGATCTAGTCATGCTGAAGTGGGAACTGAAGAAGATGTGAATCTCAACAATTGAGAAGTCACTCCCCTCCGTCCTAGAAAGAATTGTGAAAGTTTATTTTGTTTTTCTTTCTGATATCCGAATAATTTAAAGATTGTAGTTCGGAGTCTATCTTGTTTTTTCTATATGTCATTTATGTTGAAACTTGGTCATCTTTTCTTTAACAAAATGTAGTATCCCTTTTATTCATTTATTGTATTTTATTTTATTTTATTTAACTTTATTTTAATATATATATTATTTGTTCGTCTTTCCTGTCTTTACATAGTTCTTTTATATGGATTCTAGTGATATGATATGCATGCTGATTTTTCACCTGATCTTAAAAGCTAATCTAATTCTGAAACACTTGACCAAGAAGATAGAATTGAAAAAAAAAACATGTAGGGAAATAAGTAAAGTGTTGAGATGTTTGTTGATCGAGTTAAATCCTCACTTGAATGGACTGAAGCAATCTCTTTGTGAATCAAAAATAACCTGATCATCAATGAGAAGGTCAATCTCAAGCATTTTAAATGGGAGCAATCAGAGGATATATAGTCTCAACTGTCAAGAAAAGTAAAAGGATGTTAGATAAAAAAAAAGACATGAATCATTCATTAAGAGAAAAGTACAATATAAGTTGACCTCTATGTTTCACAAGCTTAAAAGAATGATACACGTGCATGATCTTAGTCAAGATCAATGTTGAAAAGATGCGTATGATCTTCATGTTCCACTCCCAGATTGCATATTATGTACTTGTGTTTTTAAGAAGTGATATGACGAAGTCATTTCATTCTGCTACCTAAATATTGTGTCATCCTTTATTACCCCTTTTTGAACTCTAGTGTTATTTTCTTTCATTTTGGAATCAAAATAGAGTCAGCAAATCTCGAAAGAAAAGTGTCAAGCAAAAGACTAGAATCAGAAAAGTTTTTTTTTAAAAAAAAGTCCAACGAAAAGAAAAAATCAAGCAAAAAGAATGACATTGCCTGAACTACATTTGACCTGATTCTTACTATGACAAGATACGTAGGTAGCCCTACTCTAGTGTTCAATCTAACCAAATAAAAATTTAAGTTACCCAGAATGAAATAAAACTGGGGCAAAAGTTATTTTCTTTATGAGTCGATTTCAAAAGTTGTAAATCTCACCCGATATTATGAATATTTTTTGAGACTCATGATTTCCTTTTTTCTAACCCTTTCCAAAAGCCAAGTTACAACCAAATAAAGACCTTCCGATCAATCTTGGAGAATGTCAAGGCGAAACATGTTTGAGAGCATGATGTTTCATATTTTGGACATCATTTTCTTTTTAAAAAAAAGAAAAAAAAGAATAAAAATAAGAGAGTCTTATTGGTGAAAACCTTTTTTGGGAACCATAAGGTGACGGTAAGCTGAGAAAGAAATGAAAATGAGATCGGCTCATTGGTAAAAATCCATTGAGGTGTCACTAGCCGAAAAAGGATTGTGATCTAGAGGGAGCATGTTCAAGAATGGCTCCATTTTAAATTCAATAAGTGGGTAAAAGTTGAAAATGATTAATACGAGTAGATCTAGTTGTGTAATTCAAAATGCATGTCATAATCACTAGAATCAACTGTCGCACCCAGATAAGTTTTTTTTTTTGACGTTTTTGAAAAGAGATGTCTATCATTTTTTTTATTGTTATTATTATTATTTTTCTTTTTTGATTTTTCCTTTGTCGTCGAATGGAAAATCAATATCGTCATCTTTCATGTATTTTAAGTCAAATTTCTGTCAATACAAGTGAGAAAGAACTTCAAAACTTGCTACCAACTTCCTCAATTGCACAAAGCATGACAAAGAGTTGATGCACCAAGTTGAAATACTTCAAAATAAAGTGAGATATTCAAGAATGCTTGTCATCCGACAGTTTTTGGACTCAGAGAAGTATAAGGGGTGTATTTGAAGTTAAACCTAGAGGCATCATGCAAGAGAAATATAATTTGAGTCAAAGAGTTTCAGTAGTCAGAATTGAAGGTCAAGAATACAACAAGTCAATGATGCTTATCAAAGATTTGAAATAGAGCCAAGTATGACAAGTGCAAGAGCAATTATCTTGAAAGCCAAAAGCCACAAATCAACTACCATGTTTTTAGATTAAAAATTTTTCTTTGTATGAAACAAAAACACATGTTACCTGCAAATCAAGGGCGTCAAATCCTAAATATCAAAAGATGAAATTCCTCACTTTTGCAAATGCAAGATGCTAAAAACGTATAGTAATCACAATCATGGTGAAAACTCATCATCATTTACCTCTAGGAGACGCACATTCTAGTATGAATAAGTTAGTTTTCATATGTTTGGTAACACACTTTCTAACTTGAACATTTACTCCCAGAAGACGCACTTTCAAGTACAGTCATTTTATTTATCCCCTAGGAGACACACTTCCTAGTCAGAGTCATTCAAGTTTCATTTATTAGGTGAAGCACTTCCTAACTTGAACCATCACTCCTAGAAGATGCACTTTCTAGTCGATTTATTTCATTCAACCCCGAGGAGACGCACTTCCTAGCCTGAATAAGTCAGTTTTCATTTGTTAGGTGAACCACTTCCTAACTTGAACATTTACTCCTAGAAGACGCACTTTCTAGTCGAGTCATTTCATTTATCCCCTAGGAGACGCATTTCCTAGTCAGATTCATTCAAGTTTCATTTGTTAGATGAAGCACTTCCTAACTTTAACCATCACTCCTAGAAGACGCATTTTCTAGTCGAGTCATTTCATTCAACCCCTAGGAGACGCACTTCCTAGCCTGAATAAGTCAGTTTTCATTTGTTAGGTGAAGCACTTTCTAACTTGAACATTTACTCCTAGAAGACGCACTTTCTAGTCGAG
>NC_061115.1:72330739-72380099 GCF_002878395.1 Capsicum annuum | reverse complement strand
AAGCACTTCCTAACTTTAACCATCACTCCTAGAAGACGCATTTTCTAGTCGAGTCATTTCATCCAACCCCTAGGAGACGCACTTCCAAGCCTGAATAAGTCAGTTTTCATTTGTTAGGTGAAGCACTTCCTAACTTGAACATTTACTCCTAGAAGACGCACTTTCTAGTCGAGTCATTTCATTTATCCCCTAGGAGACGTATTTCCTAGTCAGATTCATTCAAGTTTCATTTGTTAGGTGAAGCACTTCCTAACTTTAACCATCACTCCTAGAAGACGCATTTTCTAGTCGAGTCATTTCATTCAACCCCTAGGAGACGCACTTCCTAGCCTGAATAAGTCAGTTTTTATTTTTTAGGTGAAGCACTTTCTAACTTGAATATTTACTCCTAGAAGATGCACTTTATAGTCGAGTCATTTCATTTATCCCCTAGGAGACGTACTTCCTAGTCAGAGTCATTCAAGTTTTATTTGTTAGGTGAAGCACTTCCTAACTTGAACCATCACTCCTAGAAGATGCACTTTCTAGTCGAGTCATTTCATTCAACCCCAAGGAGACACACTTCCTAGCCTAAATAAGCCAGTTTTCATTTGTTAGGTGAAGCACTTTCTAACTTGAACATTTACTCCTAGAAGACGCACTTTCTAGTCGAGCCATTTTATTTATCCCCTAGGAGACGTACTTCCTAGTCTGAATAAGTCAGTTTTTCATTTGTTAGATGAAGCACTTCCTAACTTGAACCATCACTCCTAGAAGACGTATTTTCTAGTCGAGTCATTCGTTTAACCTTTAGGAGACACACTTCCTAGTCTGAATAAGTCAGTTTTTTATTTGTTAGATGAAGCACTTTCTAACTTGAACCATCACTCCTAGAAGACGCACTTTCTAGTCTAGTCATTTTATTTAACCCCTAGGAGATGCACTTCCTAATCTGAATAAGTCAGTTTTCATTTGTTAGGTGAAGCATTTCCTAACTTGAACATTCACACCTAGAAGACGCATTTTCTAGTCGAGTCCTTCAATTTAACTCTTAAGAGATACACTTCTTAATTTTTGTCCTCAGTTTTACTCAAACAAGATGCATTTCTTTAGTAGGGCTTTGATTCATGCTCTTTCTGTACTTTTCAAAGATTGTAATCTTATGATGCTTACAAAATTTTTTAGTACAAACTGGGGCAAAAAAAAAAGAAAAAGAAAAAAAACATTGTTCATGTTTATTGAATTTTACTTTTTGCTCAGGACCCTTCTAAAAAATGAAAAATTATTTTTATGTCCAGGGCCCTCTTGAAGAATGGAAGTTTACTTTTTGCTCAGTACCTTCCTGAAAAATGAGAATTTATTTTATGTCCAGGACCCTCCTGAAGAATGGAATGTTATTTATCTGTTTCACTATTTACTTGTGAGTCCAAGAGTCCGCCTGAAGAACAGGATGAAGAAAGAGAAAGTCCAGGGCCCTCTTGAAGAATGGGAATTTAATTTTTGCTCAGGACTCTCCTAAAAAATGGGAATTTATTTTATGTCCAGGAACCTCCTAAAGAATGGGATGTTATTTTTCTATTTTACTATTTACTTGTGAGTCCAGGAGCCCGCCTGAAGAACAGGGTGAAGAAAGAGAAAGTCCAGGACCCTCTTGAAGAATGGGAATATACTTTTTGCTCAGGACCCTCCTAAAAAATGGAAATTTATTTTATGTCCAGGACCCTCTGAATAATGGGATGTTATTTTTTTGTTTCACTATTTACTTGTGAGTCCAGGAGTCCGCCTGAAGAACAGAGTGAAGAAAGAGAATGTCCAGGGCCCTCCTGAAGAATGGGAATTTACTTTTTGCTCAGGACCCTCTTGAAAAATGGAAATTAATTTTATGTCCAGGAACCACCTGAAGAATGGGATGTTATTTTTCTATTTCACTATTTACTTGTGAGTCCAAGAGCTCGCCTGAAGAATAGGGTGAAGAAAGAGAAAGTCCAGGAGCCCTCCTGAAGAACAGAGTGAAGAGAAAAGAAAGCAAGTCAGGAGCCCGCTTAAAGAATAGGATAAATTTTCAAATTCAAGTCAAGATTAAAAAAACAGCATAGATAGGATCTTTCACTTGTATCTTTATTTTTTTATTATTATTCAGTTCAATGTAAAAGCAGAATGTCGGAAATCAGAATCTCAACTGAATCTCACTCGACCTTTATCTCTTTCTCTCACTTTTTAGCTTTAAACTACAAGTGACCTGATTTCCTTATAACCCGGGATATGTAGGCGGTTTAAAATCAGGACTCGGTCACATCTTTTATTTTATTTTATTTTATTTGAACTTATTTTGTTTTATCTTTAGTTTTCAAATAATTGGAGGATCAAAAATCACCTCTTTGTCTACTTCTTTGTATGAAAACTCTTCGAGATTTCACACAAAGAGGGGTAAAATGTTGACACGTGAATTTTAACCCTCCCTGAGTGTAAAATATATATATGTTTAGATATTAAATATTTATATTATAATTTAATCCAATATAATTTTGATTCTTATTTTATTTGATTTTTAATAAATTTTTAGTTGAAAAATAAATAATTAAATAAATTTAATTTTGAGTTATTTTATTTTTATTTTATTTTTTATCCTAATTTTTAAAAAATATAAAAAAATTCAATATATATATATATATATATTATTTATTAAAAATTTGAATAAATAAATAGTAGTTTTAATACTATTTTGTTATATTTATTTTTTGTCTATTTATAAATTATTATTATGTTTTGATTAATATAAAATTAATTAATTATTATATTTATTGTTATTATTATTTTATTATTATTATTATTATCATTTATTATTGTATTTATTGTTTTCAATTAAAAAAAAAGAGAAAAATATTTTATTTTTTTTCAAAACTCAAAAAATCCTATCCTAATAAATAACTACTCCCCCAATCCCCCCTCCCCCCCAAAAAAAAAAATTTCTCTACTTAAAAGGATTCCTAACCTCCTACACACTCACACATACGGACCTTAGAAAGAAAAAGAGAATACATACACGGACAAGGAAAAAACCCAAAAAAGAAAAAACTGGAAAAAACCAAAACCAAAACTTGAGAGAAAGAAAAGGAAAACACAACACACACAGCCACAAACCAAAAACAGTAGAAAGAAACAAAAAAAAAAAAAGGGTCAAAGTGTTGAGGTTTTCGTTCGAGTTTCCAGACGTCTTGCGTGCTTCTTTTAATTAGTTCATTATACAGGTTCTTATTTGATTCCGTATTATTTGTGTTTATAAGTTTCATGGCGAATCGAAATATGAATAAAGTTGTGTAGAGGATTAATTTCATGCATTGTTTAGTATGTAAATTTCTCCTATTCTTGTATGTTATTTTCTTATGACTCTCTTTATATGGTGTTATCAACATGATATTTCTATTTGATTGAGTGTATAAATATTTTCATTTGAATATATTTCATCAATATAGTTTTCCTATTTAACTGTTTATTCAAGTTAAAAGAAATTAAGGATCCTATATTAAAATTTAAAGGCATATTAGGCTTAAGAAAAAAATGTTTCTTAAAAGTTTGTATGTTGAAATTTCTGCCAACTTGTTTCCTTTGCTGAAAGGGAATAGGTTTAAAAAATGTTAGTAATATGTTGAAGAGTGAACTTCATGCAGAAAAGTTGGCCAATCTAGGAAATGACTATAGAAATGATATTCCATCGCTATGTATATGACACAAAATTAAGGTGGGGTATGTGTCTTTTTGTTTGATTAAATGATAATATGTTGTTGAATGCCATAGGCAGAAAATACTTTACTATAAAAATATATAAATGGCATGTTTTTATTGCGAATACTGATAATGGATTAATGGTAGCAATGTCAATAAGGCAATTTAGGTACCATGCCACTGATTTTTTTTTATTATGCAACAGTTTTTTTTTAAATCAAAGTACACTCTCTTTTAATTTTACCAATATATTAATAATAAAATATGAGTCTATAATATTTATTATTCGTTATTTAGTTATTATAATAACTTTTCCTATATTTGGCCATTGCCTTTTGTCATTACTTTCCTCTTAATTTTTCTATGTATGTAAATATTATTAACTTTGTAGACAATTACACGACTGTGAGGGTCATGATGACATGTTTAAGATTTAATCAATTTACTAGTCTGAGTTTAAGCTGGACGGGAAGCGAATTTATTCTAAACTTATCGCATAAAGAAAAAATAAAGAGAGAAAAAGAATAAAAATGGATTATGTCGAATTATTTCAAGTTTACGAAAGATTAAGCAAATGCCTTTAACGCTAGGCGAATTTTTGACACATTTAAAATTTTCGTCTCAACTAAGAATGCGGCGCACACATCTTTCTGAGATATTTTCAAGTAATTCAACGATGCAATAATGAATTTTGATAAATATTTTAAAAATTAATTTTTCACCGATTTATATATAAGAGATATAGAGATATTATAGGTATATTAAAAATGAGTAAATTTAGGCCTTGTGGAAGTGTAGGTACTTGAAATGTGAACTTTTCATTCAGAATTTTGTTAAGCTTGGTAACTTGAAAAGTGACTTAGTGACTTGAAAATGTTGAAGTATAGGTAATTAAAATGAGAATTTTTTTTTTTATTAGTAAAGTGTGGTCCCTTGAGAAGTAACTTAGTGACTTAAAAATGTTTAGGTACTTGAATTGTGAATTTTAGTTTTGAATTTAGTTTAGTTTGGTAAATTGAGAGGTGAATTAGTGACTTGAAATATTTAGGTACTTGACATGTGAATTTTAGTTTTGAATTTAGTTTAGTTTGGTAACTTGAGAGGTGAATTAGTGACTTAAAAATGTGGAAGTGTAGGTACTTGAAATGTAAATTTTTCATTTTAAATTTTGTTAAGCTTGGTAACTTGAGAAGTGACTTAGTGACTTGAAATGTTGAAGTGTAGGTAATTGAAATGTGAATTTTTGTTTTGAAATTAGTAAAGTGTGGTCCCTTGAGAAATGACTTAGTAACTTGAAACTGTTCAGGTACTTGAAATGTGAATTTTAGTTTTGAATTTAGTTTAGTTTGGTAATTTAAGAGGTGAATTAGTGACTTGAAAATGTGAAAGTGTAGGTACTTGAAATGTGAACTTTTCATGTTAAATTTTGTTAAGCTTGGTAACTTGAGAAGTGACTTAGTGACTTGAAAATGTTGAAGTGTAGGTAATTGGAATATGAATTTTTGTTTTGAAATTAGTAAAGTGTGGTCTGTTGAGTAGTGACTCAGTAACTTGAAACTGTTGAAGTGTAAGTACTTGAAATGTGAATTTTTCATTTTGAATGTCGTTTAGTTTGGTAAGTTCGGAGGTGACTTAGTCACTTGAAAATGTTGAAGTATAAGTACTAGAAATGTGAACTTTTCATTTTGAATTTTGTAAGCTTGGTAACTTGTAAAGTGACTTAGTGACTTAAAAGGAATTAAGGATATACTTGTAATGTGAATATTTCATTTTAAATATAGTTTAGTTTGGTAACTCGTGAAGTGACTTTGTGACTTGAAAATGTTGAAGTGTAGGTACTTGAAATGTGAATTTTTTATTTTGAATGTAGTTTAGTTGGGTAACTTGTGAAGTGACTTAGTGACTTGAAAGTGATTAAGGATAGGTACTTGAAATGTGAATTTTTTATTTTGAATGTAGTTTAGTTTTGTAACTTGAGAGGTGAATTAGTGACTTGAAAATATTAAGGTACTTGAAATGTTAATTTTAGTTTTGAATTTAGTTTAGTTTGGTAACTTGAGAGGTGAATTAGTGACTTGAAAGTGTGAAAGTGTAGGTACTTGAAATGTGAACTTTTCATTCAAAATTTTGTTAAGCTTGGTAACTTGAAAAGTGACTTAGTGACTTGAAAATGTTGAAGTGTATGTAATTAAAATGAGAATTTTTCTTTTAATTAGTAAAGTGTGGTCCCTTGAGAAGTGACTTAGTGACTTAAAAATGTTTAGGTACTTGAATTATGAATTTTAGTTTTGAATTTAGTTTAATTTGGTAAATTGAGAGGTGAATTAGTGACTTGAAATATTTAGGTACTTGAAATGAAAATTTTAGTTTTGAATTTAGTTTAGTTTGGTAACTTGAGAGGTGAATTAGTGACTTGAAAATGTGGAAGTGTAGGTACTTGAAATGTAAATTTTTCATTTTAAATTTTGTTAAGCTTGGTAACTTGAGAAGTGACTTAGTGACTTGAAAATGTTGAAGTGTAGGTAATTAAAATGTGAATTTTTTTTTTGAAATTAGTAAAGTGTGGTCCCTTGAGAAATGACTTAGTGACTTGAAACTGTTCAGGTACTTGAAATGTGAATTTTACTTTTGAATTTAGTTTAGTTTGGTAACTTAAGAGGTGAATTAGTGCCTTGAAAATGTGAAAGTGTAGGTACTTAAAATGTGAACTTTTCATTTTAAATTTTGTTAAGCTTGGTAACTTGAGAAGTGACTTAGTGACTTGAAAATGTTGAAGTGTAGGTAATTGGAATATGAATTTTTGTTTTGAAATTAGTAAAGTGTGGTCTGTTGAGTAGTGACTTAGTAACTTGAAAATGTTGAAGTGTAGGTACTTGAAATGTGAATTTTTCATTTTGAATGTCGTTTAGTTTGGTAACTTCGGAGGTGACTTAGTCACTTGAAAATGTTGAAGTATAAGTACTAGAAATGTGAACTTTTCATTTTGAATTTTGTAAGCTTGGTAACTTGTAAAGTGACTTAGTGACTTAAAAGGAATTAAGGATATACTTGTAATGTGAATATTTCATTTTAAATATAGTTTAGTTTGGTAACTCGTGAAGTGACTTTGTGACTTGAAAATGTTGAAGTGTAGGTACTTGAAATGTGAATTTTTTATTTTGAATGTAGTTTAGTTGGGTAACTTGTGAAGTGACTTAGTGACTTGAAAGTGATTAAGGATAGGTACTTGAAATGTGAATTTTTTATTTTGAATGTAGTTTAGTTTTGTAACTTGAGAGGTGAATTAGTGACTTGAAAATATTAAGGTACTTGAAATGTTAATTTTAGTTTTGAATTTAGTTTAGTTTGGTAACTTGAGAGGTGAATTAGTGACTTGAAAGTGTGAAAGTGTAGGTACTTGAAATGTGAACTTTTCATTCAAAATTTTGTTAAGCTTGGTAACTTGAAAAGTGACTTAGTGACTTGAAAATGTTGAAGTGTATGTAATTAAAATGAGAATTTTTCTTTTAATTAGTAAAGTGTGGTCCCTTGAGAAGTGACTTAGTGACTTAAAAATGTTTAGGTACTTGAATTATGAATTTTAGTTTTGAATTTAGTTTAATTTGGTAAATTGAGAGGTGAATTAGTGACTTGAAATATTTAGGTACTTGAAATGAAAATTTTAGTTTTGAATTTAGTTTAGTTTGGTAACTTGAGAGGTGAATTAGTGACTTGAAAATGTGGAAGTGTAGGTACTTGAAATGTAAATTTTTCATTTTAAATTTTGTTAAGCTTGGTAACTTGAGAAGTGACTTAGTGACTTGAAAATGTTGAAGTGTAGGTAATTAAAATGTGAATTTTTTTTTTGAAATTAGTAAAGTGTGGTCCCTTGAGAAATGACTTAGTGACTTGAAACTGTTCAGGTACTTGAAATGTGAATTTTACTTTTGAATTTAGTTTAGTTTGGTAACTTAAGAGGTGAATTAGTGCCTTGAAAATGTGAAAGTGTAGGTACTTAAAATGTGAACTTTTCATTTTAAATTTTGTTAAGCTTGGTAACTTGAGAAGTGACTTAGTGACTTGAAAATGTTGAAGTGTAGGTAATTGGAATATGAATTTTTGTTTTGAAATTAGTAAAGTGTGGTCTGTTGAGTAGTGACTTAGTAACTTGAAAATGTTGAAGTGTAGGTACTTGAAATGTGAATTTTTCATTTTGAATGTCGTTTAGTTTGGTAACTTCGGAGGTGACTTAGTCACTTGAAAATGTTGAAGTATAGGTACTTGAAATGTGAACTTTTCATTTTGAATTTTGTTAGGCTTGGTAACTTGTGAAGTGACTTAGTGACTTAAAAGGGATTAAGGATATACTTGTAATGTGAATATTTCATTTTAAATGTAGTTTAGTTTGGTAACTCATGAAGTGACTTTGTGACTTGAAAATGTTGAAGTGTAGGTACTTGAAATGTGAATTTTTTTATTTTGAATGTAGTTTAGTTCGGTAACTTGTGAAGTGACTTAGTGACTTGGAAGTGATTAAGGATAGGTACTTGAAATGTGAATTTTTTATTTTGAATATAGTTTAGTTTGGTAACTTGAGAGGTGACTTAGTGACTTGAAAATGTTAAAGTGTTGGTACTTGAAATGTGAATTTTTTATTTTGAATGTAGTTTAGTTTGGTAACTTGGAGGTAACTTAATGATTTGAAAATGTTGAAGTTTAGGTAGTTGAAATGTGAATTTTTCATTTTGAATTTAGTTTAATTTGGTAACTTGAGAGGTGAATTAGTGACTTGAAAATCTTGAAGTGTAGGTACTTGAAATGTGAACTTTTTATTTTGAATTTAGTTTAGTTTGGTAACTTATGAGGTGAATTAGTGACTTGAAAATGTTTAAGTGTAGGTACTTGAAATATGAATTAGTGACTTTTGTTTTGAATTCAGGTTCTTGAAATGTGAACTTTTGTGACTTGAACTAATTACTTGAATGTTATTGATTGTGTTGATGGAACTTGATTATAGCTGGATATTCAATGGAATAATGATAATAGAATAGGTCTTAGTGTGAAATTTGTTGAAGGTGTCAATCGATTTATTGAACATGCCAAGACACTTAATGATTGGCCACCTTTTTGGGTGATTCGTTGTCCTTGTGTTAAATATAATAGTACAAACATTATAAAAGAAGAAGTTAGGAGGGATCATCTTGATAGAAAATGGTTTCATGAGGACTTTTTAAGATTCCGTACTAGTCATGGTGAATTTGAGCAAAATAACTTTATTGTTGATGAAAGTAGTAGGTCTGCAGGGCATAATAACTATCAAGATACTAGGATGACAGAAATGGTGCATAATGCTTTTGAGATGCAACACGGGGGTGACTTTAGGAAAAATGTCGAAGATGTTCCTAATAGAGAAGTGCATTGTTTTTATGAACAATTGCATGCTGCTAGTCATTCTTTATGTGCTGGGTATTCGCACTCTTATTTGTCTGTTGTTCTTAGATTATTAAGTATTAAATTTGATTGGAATATTATTGAAGAAAGAATGGACTCAATGATAGACCTTATTAAAGAGTTAGTTGACCCCGCTTTAAAGGTTCCTGATTCTTTCTATAAGGCAAAAATAATGTGTCAAAGTTAGGTCTCTCCTCGGTTAGAATTGATTGTTGTAAAAATGGTTGTATGCTATACTTTTAGGAAGATGCTAACCTAGAGTCCTGTAAGTTTTGTCAACACCCTCGATATAAGCGTTCTTGATGATACAAGCACAAGGACCACCACGAGCAAAAGTTATTATCTAAGGGTTAAGGCTTCGGAATTAGCAAGCAATTGAACACTTTTTGGAGTAATTTGAAGCCTTGTTCAAGAGAAGAAAGGAGGAGGACTTATACACTCCATAGGGGCCTCAAGTGAAAGGTGTTGAAGACATTTTGCACTCTAAAGCTGCATTCAAGAGGTGCCTTTTTTGGGAGTTTCATTAAGGGAAATTAAGTCTTTTATTATGTAATAGTATAAACAGACACCTTAGCTCTTATTTTCCTTAGTTTTGACATAATGAATAGAGTAACTTTTTAGATTGTAATTGTAGTCTTAGCTTGTAGTCTTCTCCTTCTCCTTAAGAGAGATAAAACCAAAATTAGGGTTAGCACAATTGATGGATTTCACTTGTGTTGAAAAATTGGCAAGAAAGGTTGGTGCTTGGGGAAGGTGACTTTGTCTACCTAAGAATGAGGTGTAATCAACATTGGTGATTTGTGTTTAAGTGTTTGATATACACTTTAGTGCTTCCTATTAGTATTGTTAAATGTCTCATTATCTATCCTTTTTCTTTTGAATCTTCTATTTGTGTTCTTCTACTTCATCTTCCTTTCTCTAGTTGCTGATTTTTGTTATCATTTCGTGTTTTAGCCTTCCTTTAGGCTATCATTTGGTAAGAGTGAGGTTTGAACTACCATTGGTGAGGTGTTTTTGAATGTTTGAGACATATTCTTGTGCTAATCATTAGTGATAGTAAGGGTCTCATTACCTATCTTTACATTTATGCTATCTTCTTCTTCATCTCCTTTCTATGTGTTATTTTCCTTTACTTGTGGTTGCTGATTTTTGTGCCTTCAGTGTCTTATTTCATTTTTAGTGGTTTATTTTTGTATCATTTGATATCAAAGCCTTGTTTAGGGTTGTTCCAACATTCCTAAATCTTGGTTTTAGTGTTCTTATTTAGAAAATCTCAACAAAAAAGAGTCAAAAATCCAAAAATCTCAAAAAAAACAAAATGGTGTTGTTTTGTGTGTTTGTTGTAGATTCGTAATTTCCAAGTTAGATCTACAAGTTTTTATTGTGTTTTGAAGGTTTCTAGTGCTAGATCCTTTCTCTCTAGCACATAGGGAGTCTAGATCTAAGTTTGGAGCAAGGTTTGGTTGGATTTGAGCTAGATTCACCATTATTGTGCCTTGTTTGAAGCTTTCTGAGGTAGATCTCGTGGTGAACATCTTTTTTGTGACGTGTTGTGGCTGGTTTATGGATATTTCAGCTTTCCTTGACCCAAGGAACCTAGATCTAAAAGAAAAATTGAAGTTAGGGTTCATTTGCCTTGTGGTCAAACTTCGGTCACCTCTTGAATATTCATATTATTCTTCACCATGTTCATGTCTTTTTGAATAAGAATATTCAAAAAGAGTGTTAGATCCACAATAAGAAAGAGGTAGAGTGAAAAATTTGTTTGTCCAAAAGCATATTCCAAGAATATTCAAGTCTTTCAAAAAGAAGAGAGGACAGAGATAACAAATTACAATTGAAAGTACAAGTGGGGGGCCATTGAATTCAAATCCATTTGAACTTGAGAAAAAGGCTCCAACCCACCATTTTTTCCCCCAAATTTTGTCCAAAACACTATCCTAAGTGGATCTTTGGCCGAAACTCAAAATTGGTATGTGAAAAAAAAATTGCAAATTGACAACCAACCACATTGTGCCACACCATCACTAGTTGATCAACCTAGTTAATCTCTAAACTAGATTTCTTAGTTTCTCTTTTTTTATTCTAGTTTCTTGTGTGTTAAACTTTATCACTAATTAGCAAACTAGTAACTACCTACTAGGTTGATAATTAGTCCTGGGTCCGTTTGTTTCGTATCTTTGATTTTTGTGTGCTTTCTCGTTTTAAAGTCATAGTGTTTTTGTTGGTTCAAGTTGTACATCACTTTATTTGAGCCATTTCAAACAAAGATCGATTCTGGGCCAAAGCTTCTCACCTCTCAAGTAACTTGCCAAGTATTGCTAATTATCCAACACTTGTGAAGCCAAGTGTGAGGTGAGGTTGGATGAGAGTGTGGTAGATTTTTTTGAACTAATTTGTTTGTTCATTTTGTAGGGGATATTTTGCTGTTTTTTGGCTTTTGTTAGGTACCATTTCCATGGAATCCGAAGGGACTACTTCCCAACCTTTGGGAAATGATGATATTTGAGCCTTGATGGCTTGGTTTGAGGCCTTTTCCCAAAAAATAGAGGATAATAATGATGCTATCAGGAGACATGAAAGGTTATATGGAATCAATAAGGGGTGACATGATTAGAATTAAAGTGGGGGTTGATAGACTATGTCCACCAAAATCTCCACAAAATTCAAACCACCAAGTCCCAAATCCACTTGACCAAAGACCCTACACTCTACAAAGCCCCATGCCACAAATCCAAACCCATCATCAACCAAATCTAGTTCCCGCTCTCCAAACTTTCCTAAACCAAATTCCCTCAGTCCAAGTAGAAAAAAAAAGATCTAAAACCCATGGAAGGTGAGATCGAGCCTCAATATGGAGAGGAAATAGATGGTGAGGTACAAAAAGAATGTGAGAAAAGAAAGAAGAAAAGGGAAGGGAAGGTCTTGGAATGTTAGCTTGAAAAGGGAAAACAAATTTGATTGTGGGACTTGCCCACAAATGTGCCTTGATACTTCCTAACTAAAAGGCTAGCATTTTGCCTAGATTTGATTCTTCTTATTTGCAGGTACAAGATAAAATGATATCCAAGAAGGATCCAAAAGGAGTTCCACATGAAATCATGGGAAATGAACTAGTGACTACGTTGATCGAGAGCTCCAAAAAAAGTAGACTGCCCAAGCCTTACCCGAGGTGACTTTGCTACTCTCAACACTTCTTTGAACTCAAAATAGTGTGATTTAGTGTCTAGTGAAGTGTTTTTGGGTTTCCAAATGCATACCTCCTTCCTTAGTAACTCTTTTGTTGTGAATAATAATCAGCTTGCTCTTAAAACTATTTTACTACTTGAATATGGGAATTGTGGGATTGAAAAACCTCAAGTTAGTGTTGATGTTTATAATGTTGATCTTGATAATGAATATGGTCCCTTGAACTTCTTGTGTGGAGAGAACCTTGCTATTAATTGTTTTCTTGGTGATTATATGTATGAAGAGATTGCGGATGATGAAATATATGTTGTTAAGGGAGGCCTACTAAGTCGTAGGTCCTTATCCTTGTGTGCTAGTCTTTCCTTAAGAACAAATGCTTTATCTGAGTATGATACTCTAGTAAATGGAATGAGTATCTTAGGATTATTCCCTTGGCCACTTCACCCATTTGATATCGGTGTACTAGTGGGGTGGGGAAGAGATTGTTTTGGCTTGTGCTTATTTTCCCTTGATATTTACCTTAGCCCTATCCTTTGTGATGCATATACTAATTGTTTCATGGACAAAACAAGGGATTGATGGTTTTATGTCAAATATGTACCCCCTTGGCATGATAATCTAGTGCAAGGGATGCTTAACCACGGCCTAGACCCTTGCTTACTCTTTCACTTTGACCCCGGAATACTCCTGAGAGGTGAAAGTTATAGTTTTGGGTCATGATCACTTATTTTTGATATTTATGCTATTCATGTCTTTGGTATCTTTTATATTAATCTTTTTATATCAAATACAAAGGATATGTGGGTGTATGTCAAATGTGAGCAACCATGAGTTGATGATATGAGTGTGGTACTAATACTAATCCTCCTCCTAAAAGGATTATGTTTGTTTCGATCTTTCTTTGGTTTTGAAAGATCTAAATTTGAGTACAAATACCTTCGAGATGGAGAGGATGATACAAGCACAAGGAGCACCAAGAGTACAAGGTATTATCTAAGGGTTAAGGCTTCGGAATTAGCAAGCAATTGAACACTTTTTGGAGTATTTTGAAGCCTTGTTCAAGATAAGAAAGGAGGAGGACTTATACACTCCATAGGTACCTCAAGGGAAGGTAATTGAAGACATTTTGCACTCTAAATCTACACTTAAGAGGCACCTCTTTTGGGAGTTTCATCAAGGGCAATTAAGTCTTTTATTATGTAATAGTATAAATAGAACCTTAGCTCTTATTTTCTTTAGTTTTGACATAATGAATTGAGTGACTTTTTAGATTGTAATTATAGTCTTATCTTGTAGTCTTCTCCTTCTCCTTAAGAGAGAGAAAACCTAAATTAGGGTTAGCACAATTGATGAATTTCACTTGTGATGACAAATTAGCAAGAAAGGTTGGTGCTTGGGGAAGGTAACTATCTTTGTGTCTACCTAAGAATGAGGTGTAATCAACGTTGGTGGTTTGTGTTTTAGTGTTTGATATACACTTTAGTGCTTCTCATTAGTGTTGGTAAATGTCTCGTTATCTATCCTTTTTCTTTTGAATCTTCTATTTGTGTTATTCTACTTCATCTCCCTTTCTTTAGTTGCTGATTTTTGTTATCATTTCGTGTTTTAGCCTTCCTTTAGGCTATCATTTGGTAAGAGTGAGGTTTGAACTACCATTGGTGATGTGTGTTTGAATGTTTGAGACACATTCTTGTGCTAATCATTGGTGATATTAAGGGTCTCATTACCTATCTTTACATTTATGCTATCTTCTTCTTCATCTCCTTTCTATGTGTTGTTTTCCTTTACTTGTGGTTGCTGATTTTTGTGTCTTTAGTGTCTAATTTCTTTTTTCGTGGTTTATTTTTTTATCACTTGTCATAGAAATAAAATTGATATTAAGGTAATGCATTATTTACCTCCAATACCAAGGTTGAAGAGGTTGTGTGCTTCAAATAGCTCAGCTCCTCATATGAGATGACACAGTGAAAATAGAAAGCCCACTAGTGTTATGTGTCATCCATCTGATGGAGAGGTTTGGAAGCATTTTGTTAAAACTTATCCAGATTTTGCAATTGAGCCATGAAATATTCATTTGGAATTGTGTACGGATGGTTTCTCGCCTTTTTATGTTGGTGCTACGCCATATTCATGTTGGCCTATATTTATCACCCCGTATAATCTTCCTCCTGAAATGTTGATGACTAGTCCATATATATTTATGAATTATGTTGTTCCTGGCCCACGTAATCCAAAAAGCAGAATAGATGTCTACTTGGAACCTTTGATTGATGAACTTCAAAGTTTATGGCATAAGGGGGTTGAAACTTGGGACATTTCACTTAAATAGAATTTCAATCTGCGTGCATATCTATTGTGGACTATTAATGATTTTCCTGCTTATGGAATGTTGTTTGGGTGGATGACACCTGGAAAGTTGGCTTGTCCATACTTGTAACTGTAACGCCCTAAAATATCATCCCGAGATGCCACGCGGTGCTCAAGGCTACACATAACCTCAAGCTAACCCTTTAAGCCAAAATACTACCCTTGGGTTCCAACACAACAACATACACGCTACGCTAAAGATATATCTATAAGTACATATCATATCACATCGTACATGGCACGGAATATCGTTAGACTATACATATATGGAATGTCTATACACAAACCAACCCAACAATACACTAGTCTGACATAGCCTCTACACATCAAAATTAATGAGCCAGTGGGAAAAACCCCCAACTAACTCAACAGACCATAGGGATCACAAAACAACAGCACCAAAACTAGCTACTTCGTCCTCGAACTATGAGGACTCACCACTGAAGGAACGTAGATGCGGCACTCAGATATCACTGTCGTGGCTGCAGATGAGTACCTGAACCAACATCATGGTAAGAATGTAGCCCATAGAGAAATATGTGGGTCAGCACAAGATACATACTGAGTATGTGGGGGCGCATGGAAAATATAAATAATATCATAAATTTCGTAAAAACGTACATACGGACCATAAAGACACACCTGGCTTGAGTGACATTGAATCATGCAACTCATAACATCTTAGATAGGAAATGTAGGAGAAAAACCTCATATATCATTATAGATCATCATAGGCAACTTGATTTACCACATCAAAACTCGGAGTGACTCGGTATTTCAATAAACATGACTCTTATGGACAGGGGAGTTTCCTATAACCGACAACCCCACGTGAGCTACGTGAAATACCAACATTTAAAACCCACATTGGCGGGAGCGTCATACTCTTTGCCAGGGAATACGACCTTAAAACTACAATAATCACAATCGGGCTCTCTGGCCAATAATATCATCATCAAACAACCCTACAGTGGCACATAGGTTTGGGGAAATACCAAATTTCTCTCTCGGTGCTAAGTACTACTCCCCGACAAGCTCAGAATGCATTAGGACCTCCACCATAACATCACAAGGGTCTATCATAAAGACCAAATCAAATCTCTTTCTCATTTATCAAATCATATCAATTTGTGGATTCCTAACTCAACACATTTTAGCTCAAAACATTTTAATCTTCCTCAACATCAACAAGGTATCAATGCATTGAACCATAATCGACTCGACATTTGGACAAGGATATGAAGACTCAATGCATAATATTTTCAACAATTTAACTCATCAAAACCATCCGGAAAATACCAAGACTCATTGCAACTTCAATATCAACATTTCTCAATTTGTCATCCAACTCTCATTTAAAAGGTACTTGAGACATCAACCCAGAGTAGGAATATAGAATTTTCAATATCAATTATAAATTCATAATAAGGAAATAGTAGAATGATAGTATAAATCAAGGCTTAACAAATTAAATCATTACACTCTTATAATCAAATACTTTTTGGACATAATTCCATCTCAACATCATACACATATCGGATGATATAATACAATAGCTCATGGACAATAATATAAGATATAAAACCATATTTCCAATTCATGGTAAAACATGTAAAATCTCATGTCAATGTAATTCAACAAAAATACTGGGCACAAGATCAAAAGGATAATCTTGTTCAAAGCCCCACATACCTAAAAATGGAAGATGAATATGAACTTCCGACTCCAGAACTTTATTCATGAAAATAAAGGGTGCTTCTCAAAGCCCTTAACATGATTAACTTGAATCCCAAATCAATTTGAAATTTCTACGGTTCAATCAAGAGACATAGAAGGATGAAATTTGGAGTAGTAGGGTTGGGGTTTGAGCCTTAGGAAATTTTGGAGAAAAATGAGCTATTGAATGCTCTTAATGGACTTAAATTCATGGTTTACCCGGATGGATTGGAGTGGGAATGAGAAAAATACCCTTAAAAATCAAATAATGTCAAATCTGTCCTTTGGTGGACTGTTTTGATAAGCTGAAGTAGATCGACAATAACTTTTTACTTCGATGGGCAAATTGCATGAAACCAATTTCATTGGAAAGAGGACTTTCAGAGATTTCTGTTGATATATAGTAGCTCACCCAGATCATTATGTACAAGGAGTTATGATCATTTGAAGTTGACCCTGAAATTCGCCTGGCCTCAGTACTTTTTTCCTGCACATTTAATGTTCACCACTATTCACGGCTAGATCGAAATGATCATAACTCATCGCTCGAGTGTCTGTTTTGGATGATCCACATATCATTGGAAATCTTATTCGATTCTCTACGCGATGACGGGTCGCATATCCAGAAATTCTACACAAAAAATTACTAATCATGATAAAGAATAGAATTCAACACATTTTCGTCCGAGATCTTAACGAAAAAAAATTTTGGGCATTACAGTAACGCCCTTAAATCTCATCCCGAGATGTCACACGGTGCTTAAGGATACAAGTAGCCCTAAGCTAACTCTTTGAGCCTGTTATTACTTCTAACACTTGCTTCAGGATAAATAAGCTAAACAATGATACTTTGTTAACTATAAACTGAGATAACTAGATACAATGTTTGAATAGCAAAATACTAATAATCTAGAACACAACTTCAATTGACAGTCTAGTTTAACAAAGCCTCTACTACTCAAACTAGAGAGCCATTGAGACAGACCCCAACTGACTCGCAATGATCTGAAAGTAAAACTCAAAACACTATGAAAGTGGAAAAGCTACAATTATAGGTCCTCAAAACATAAGGACTCACCAAGGATAAGGAAGTAGATGAGATGCTCGGAGATCACTGTCATTGTTGGGACTGAGCACCTAAATCTACATTATGAGACAATATAGCACACAGACGTATATGTGGATAGCACTTTGGGAATGTACTAAGTATATGGGGGTGTATGCATTTATATAAAACAATATCAATACTCTTTAATAAAATCATGCATGGAAATAGAAATGACCCACATGGCTCGAATAAGTCAAGAATATAAAACTCTTAAATCATGAATAGTGAAACATGTAACACAAATCTCATGGGTCATTATACTTAACTTTAAAAAAATTTATTCTCTCCTCTTATTCTCAGTACTTGAAGGCTAAAGGAAGCTTTAAACAATACTTTCAAACTCATGCTTTTATCTTGTGGAGAGTAAAACTTCTTTAAAACTTAAGAACTTAGAACTTTTAGGAACTTTTAATACTTGTGAACTCTAGAACTCTTTTAGACTCGGGATACTTGGAACTCAGGAGTTTCTTCTAACTGACATAAACCATGTGAGCTACGTGGAGTCCAACGTCTTGCCACGTTGGGGAGAGCTATTTTATCCTTGCTATCAGAGTAGAACCTCATCTTTAGTAATCACTATCTCAGCCTTGGGCCTATAAATCTCAAACCTATGGTGGCACGTAGTTCTAGGGTATAATACCTTGGAATCATACCCAACTCTGGGCTAAATACTACTCCCATACTCAGCTCAGAACTCTTAGGATATCCACCTCAAATAACTCAAGGGTCTATAATGAAGACCAAGACATATTTCTATTTGCTTTAAATCATACTCAATGTGGATTTCAACTCTATTATGACCGAAGGGCCACATCTTTCTCAATAATATCAAAGTACTCAATTCATAGGTGCTTATAGCATAAAAGTTCATAAAATTGCAAATCTCAAGTAGGGCTTAATGACCCATAATCAAATCTCAAGTTAAGACTCATCAAAGTGCATACTAGATGTCATAAAAATTCAACATTTTGCCTTAAAATCTCAACATACTCATGTACTTCAATTTCTAGAACATTGGAACTATTAAAATCTTAAGGAATAACAACATAGGGTATAAAATCATACTTTAATTTCATAAGAAAACATATAAAATCATATATTCTCATAATTAAAACAACTTTTGGGCACAAGGACGAAAGAAGTGTCCTTGTTCAAACCCCACATACCTTAGATTATGAATTTTGGATGGAGAAGATTGCTTAAGACTCTCTTTTTATACTTTGAGTAAGGGTTCTTGGAACTTTTGTCTTGGGAACCTCAACTCTTAACTCAATTTGTGAAAGCTATGGTGGATTCTTGGAGTTCTTGAAGAAAGGATTTGTTCTTGTTCTTGAGGGAGAAACCCTAGCTTCGGAGATGCTTTGAGAGATAATGAAGTTATCTGATTCGTTTTGGATATTTTTAGGTGTTAAAAAAGGGTGGAAAAGACCAAAAAGTTCCTTTAAAAATGACTTAAAATCATTGTATGGAAAAAAGAGATGGTAGGTGTGACAGTCCATCGAGGGCCCAATGGTCCATCGGCTCTAACCGTCGCACCTGGGCTAGAATTGGACTTTCTGCCTTTCCTGCAACGGCTAGGTCAATGGACCATCGCTGGCTTGACGGTCTATCGGCCCTCTCTATCGCACTTAGTTAGAATATGGTCTTACTTCCTCCTCTATGACGGTTTGGGCAACGGTACGTTGCTAGCCTAACGGTCCGTCGGCCCTCTCCATCGCAACTTGCAGTTTTACTACTTTCTGTAAAATGGCCATATGTTTCTCTTTCGATGTCAGATTTTGACGTAATGTTTATCATTGGAAAGATAATTCAATTTCCCACACAATAAAAAGTCAAAAATTAGGAAAATTCCATATGATTTAAACATTAATCAATTTGGAAGTCACTCTTTAATCTTTTAGGGCCGAAATTATACTTCATTTGACATGCTCTAAAGGCTCAGACTACGAGGAAACTTTGTGGGGTCTTGCAATATCCCCCCTTTGGAAACATTTGTTCTCGAATGTCGCTAATCAGGCTAAGAACCAAGAGAAGTCAGGGGATGCACAGCTGAAACAAATCGTTAAACTGACTTTATATCTTTCTAAACTTTTGACTACTTCGGGAAGTGCAAGAGTTTACACTAGAATGGATACATAGCTAAACTTTGATTGGAAAGGAACTGAATTAAGGAAAAATAATACCTTTGGCTTGATCTAGACTCACGGAGAAAAGTTGTGGGTACTTGGCTCGCATATCTGCTTCCGCTGCCCAAGTAGCGCCCTCAACTGACTGATTTCTCCATAAAACTTTGACCAAGGGAACTTCTTTGTTCCTAAGTCTACGGACCTGGTAATCTAGGATCTCAACCGAAATCTTATCAAATGAATGACTAGTCTGGATATCTGAGCTCTCTGAAGGATCCACTACAACAGAATCACCAATATGCTTCTTAAGCATGGAGACATGAAAAATAGGATGAATAGCTGACAATTCTATGGCCAACTCAACTTCATAGTGTACTTTCCCAACACGACTCAAATCTCTATAAAAGCCAACATAACAGGGAGTAAGCTTCCCCTTTTTTTCAAACCTTTTCACCCCTTTCATGGGTAAAATCTTTAAGTACATCAAATCACCCACCATAAAATCAAGATCTCTTCTCCTCACATTGACATATGACTTTTGACGACTCTGAGTTATCTTCAACCTTTCCCTAATCAACTTAACTTTCTCTATAGCCTCTAACACTATATCAGGCCCAATCACAGCAGCCTCGCCCATTTCAAACCAACCTATGGGTGATCTACATCTTCTACCATACAAAGCCTAAAATGGTGCCATCTTGATGCTAGCATGGTAACTCTTGTTATAGGTAAACTCAATCAATGGTAAGTGCTCATCCCAACAACCTTTGAAATCAAGGGCACACTCCATCAACATATCTTTTAATGTTTGGATAGTCCTCTCAGCTGACCATCTGTCTGTAGATGAAAAGCAAAACTTAGGTGAACTTGGATACCAAGACCCTTCTGAAAAGCTCTCCAAAACTGCAAAGTAAACTGAATACCCCTATTCGAAATGATAGACAAGGGGACTCCATTCAACCTAACTAACTCTCAGATATATAGTCTAGCATAATCCTCAACTGTATAAGATGTATGCACGGGCAAGAAATGTGTGGACTTAGTCAACCTATCCACAACCACCCAAATAGAATCATGATGATGACACAAAAGAGGTAAACCAATCACGAAATCTATTTCACCTTTTCCCACTTCTAGATGGGTATACCAAACTCTTGCATCACACCACCAGGTCTGGTGCTCTACCTTAACCGGTTAGTACGTTGCACACTTCGCTACAAACACAGCTATATCCTTCTTCATACAACTCCACCAATAGATTTCCCGCAAGTCATGGTACATCTTGGTAGCACCTAGATAAATAGAATACTGTGCGCCATGGGCTTCAGCCATAATCCTCTGCCTCAGATCATCAACACATGAAACACATAATTTATACTGCAATCTCAATACACCATCTCCTCCTTGGGAGAAAACCTCTACCTTTTTGTCCTTAACTGGCTCCTTCAGTCTGACCAAACTAGGATCCCAGTCTTACTTCTCCTTCACTTTTGAAACTAAAGAGGATTCAAAACTACTCTGCACCAAGATACTCCCCTCAGCTGAATCAAGCAACCTAACACCCAGTCTAGCCAAACAATGCACATCATAAGCTAAATCTTTCTTACCTTCCTCTACATGAGTGACACTACCCATAGACAACCTGCGAAAGGCATCTGCCATTATATTGGCCTTGCCCGGGTGATATAGCACACTCATATCATAATCCTTTAGCAACTCTAACCATCTCATCTATATATGATTCAAATCCCTCTAAGTAAACACATGTTGCAGGCTCTTATAATTAGTAAACACATCAACATGAACACCATACAGATAGTGTCTTCATATTTTCAAAGCAAAGACTACAACAGCTAACTCAAGACCATGGGTTGGGTAATTCTTTTCATGAGGCTTCAACTGTCTAAAGGCATAGGCTATAACCTTACCTCTCTGCATCAATACACAACCCAAACAAACTCTAGAGGCATCACAATACACCACAAAACCATCTGTACCATCAGGCAAAGCTAACACAAGGGCTGAGGTAAGTCGAGTCTTCAACTCTTAAAAACTCTTCTCACAGAAATCTGACCAAAGAAACTTAACATTCTTTTAGGTCAATCGGATCATGGGGAGCCAATAGAAGAAAAACCTTCAAAAAATAGTAGTAATAGCCAGCTAGACCCAAGAAACTCCTAATGTCAGATGGAGATATAGGTGTAGACCAATTTCTTACAGCTTCTGTCTTCTGGGGATCAACTCTAATGCCTTCGGCTGAAATAATATGACTCAAAAAGGCTACTGACCTTAGCCAAAATTCACAGTTGCTGAATTTATTGACAACTGATGATCTCTAAGAGTTTGCAGGATGATTCTAAGATGATCTACATGGTCATTCTCAGTATAGGAGTACACAAGGATATCATCTATGAACATAATGACAAACATATCAAGATACTGTTTGAACACTAGATTCATGAGGTCTATGAAAGATGAACACAATGACAAACATATCAAGATACTTTCTGAACACTCGATTCATGAGGTCCATGATAAAATTCATGCTTATTAATGAGACTTACAGATTTCAAGATACCTTATGAGTAATTCCATTCTGAAGCATGAATTTTGAGATGTTGACTTGAGATTTACTGTTTGGGTCAATAGACCCCTATTTTAAGATTTATTGTTCAATACTATTTGGGTCATGAGTACCACATAACTAAGCTATTTTTAGATTTTAATTAAAGATTTGACCCTTTGGGTCTAAGCTAAGATAGGAATCCATATTTGATTATGATTTAAAGCAAAGAAGAATATATTTTGGTCTTCATTATAGACCCTTAAGTTATTTTGAGGTGGATTTCTTAAAAGTTCTGAGCTGAGTATGGGAGTAGTAATTATCATCGAGTTGGGTATGATTCCAAGGTTTCATGCCCCAGGACTATGTGCCACCGTAGGATTAAGATTTATGGGCCTGAGGCTAAGATAGTGATCACTAAAGTTGAGGTTCTACTCTGATGGCAAGGATAGAACAACTCTCCCTAACATGGGTAAGACGTTAGACTCCATATAGCTCACATGGTTTATATCGGTTAGAAAAAACTCCATAGTTCCAAGTGTCCCGAGTCTAAAAGAGTTCCAGAGTTCTTAACTGTTAAAAGTTCCTAAAAGTTCTAAGTCCTTAAGTTTAGAAAAAGTCTTACTTTGCACAAGATAAAAGCCCGAGTTTGAAAGTATCATTTAAAGCTTCTTTTAGCCTTCAAGTACTGAGAATAAGAGGAGAGTATAGATTTTAAAGTTAAGTATAAGGACTCATGATTTACATTACATGCTTCACCATTGAAAATATAAAGTAGGGCTTAACGGCCCATAATCAAATCTCAAGTTAAGACTTATCAAAGTGCATACTAGATGTCATAAAGATTCATAAATCATATAGAAAATCAGGAATTTTCAATATTTTGCCTTAAAATCTCAACATACTCATGTACTTAAATTTCTAGAACATTGGAACTATTAAAATCTCAAGGAATAACAACATAGGATATAAACCCATACTTCAATTCCACAAGAAAACATAGCAAATCATATATTCTCATAATTAAAACAACTTTTGAGCACAAGAACGAAAGAAGTGTCCTTGTTCAAACCCACATACCTTAGATTATGAATTTTGGATGGAGAAGGTTGCTTAAGACTCTTTTTTCATACTTTCAGTAAGGGTTCTTGGTAGTTTTGTCTTGGGAACCTCAACTCTTAACTCAATTTGTATAAGCTATAGTGGATTGTTGGAGTTTTTGAAGAAAGGATTTGTTCTTGTTCTTGAGGGAGAAACCCTAGCTTTGGAGATGTTTTGGGAGATAATGAAGTTATCTGATTTGTTTTGGATATTTTTAGGTGTTAAAAAGGGCAGAAAAAGACCAAAAAGTCCCTTTAAAAATGACTTAAATCACTATATGTAAAAATAAAATGGTGGATGCGACGGTCCGTTGGCCTTGACCTCACACCTGGGCCAGAATTGGAATTTTTGCCTTGCCTGCGACGGCTGGGTCGACGGTTCATCTTTGGCTCGACGGTCTGTTAGTCCTCTCCATCGCACTTAGCCAGAATATGGTCTCACTGCCTCATCTGCAATGGTTTAGGCGATGGTCCATCGCTAGCCTGACGGTCCATCGGCCCTCTCCATCGCACCTGGGCAATTTTACTCCTTTCTATAAAATAGCCATATCTTTCTCTTTCGATGTCGTATTTCGATATAATGGGTATCGTTGGAAAGATAATTCAATTTCCCACACGATAAAAAGTCAAAATTAGGAAAATTCTATATGTTTTAAACATTAATATCTTTGAAAACCATTCCTTAATCTTTTAGGGATGGAATTACACTTTACTTGACACGCTTTAAAGGCCCAGACTACAACGGAACTTGCGGGGTCTTTAAATACTGCATGAAAAAACAAAATCTTTCATATTGAGACATGGCAGGAAAAATTAATGGTTTAATTGTCATCATTGTTTCTTGCCACCTAATCATGAGTTTAGGAGACTCAAGAATGCATTCAGAAAGAATAGAACAGAACATGATGGTCCACCTCTAAGGTTATCTGGTCATGAAATCTGGGAGATAATTCAGGATTTGCTAAAAGTTAGAGAGGAACCATTGTATAGGTTTGATGGATATGGAGTTTCACATAATTGAACTAAGCAAAGTATATTTTATGAGTTTGACTATTGGCCAGATAATTTACTTAGAAATAATATTGATTTCATGCATACTGAGAAAACTACTTTAACAACTTGTTCAATATAATTATGGATATTACCGACAAGACAAAGGATAATCCTAAGGATAGACTTGATTACCAGAATATTACAAGCGTAGAGAATTACACTTACATAAGGGTCCCAATGACAATGCTCTTAAGCCTAAGGCTAGTTATACATTCAAGTTGGACCAAAAGCAAAAAATATATGAGTGGATCCAAAGTTTAAAGAAGCCCGCTGGATATACCTCAAATTTGGAAAAACGGTTGATATGGCACAAAGAACCTTACATGGAATGAAAAGCCATGATTGTCATATTTTCATGGAATAATTACTTCTAATGGCTTTTATTGGTTTGACTAAACACATATGAAAACCGATAGCAGAGATTAGTTTGTTCTTCAAAGACTTATAGTCCACCACATTAAAAGAAGATAATCTGGCTCGAATGGAAAGTAATATTGTTTTTATCACCAACAAGTTGGAGAATGTTTTTCCACCTAGATTCTTCGATGTGATGGAACATCCTCCCACTCATCTTTTCCATGAAGCTCGACTAGGCGGTTCAGTTCAAACTAGGTAGATGTATTCAGGAGAATGGTAAGCAATTACAACATATTTAAATTCATACATATATATTTTTATTTAGTAAATATCTAATCTTAAGATTATTCAGCACAATTGAAAGATTGAAAAGGGGTCCTAAAAATAAATATAAGGTGGAAGGCTCTATAGTTAAGGTATATCTTGCAAGAGAAACGTCTCAATTTTGTTCATACTACTTTGGTGATGAAGTTGCTTATTTAAGAAACAGACCAAATCGACATTAGGTCGATGAGAATGTGCCTCATTTGCAACCAATATAAATTTTCAATCAATCTGGTAGTAAGGCTAAAAACACCATATTTCGTTGGCTCACTAGTATGAAGCACAAATCAGCAACTTTGTATGTCTTGCTGAATTGACCAAAAGTTGAGCCCTCTCTGAAGTAAGGATATTAAATATTAACATATCATTATATTTACTCATTCCCTTAAATAAACTAATTGTGTTTCGCATGTTGGATCTTCAGTTCATTTAAGACTCAATTCCACGAAAATCAAGTGTATGCATCCTTTGCAACATGGTTTACATATGAAGTGTGTAAGTGTACTAATATTTCTATAAAATAATTTTAAACATTTACACATTCTTTAACTAATATATATATATATATATATAGGTATACCATTCACCAAATATTGCCGCATACGATCAATTCTTGAGATATATTTTTTTGGGACCAGATGAAGCTCGTACAATGTCCCATTACACAGTAAATGGATTTATATTTTTCACCGAAGAACACTCCAAAATAATGAAAACAAACAATAGTGGTCTTTAGGTTAAGGGTGATGATGATGTTGATTACTTTGGCATCATACAAGAGATCTTAGAAATGGAGTATATTGGTTTGCAAATAAAAAAATTATCCTCTTTCGATGTAAATGGTTTGATCCAAGAACAAGAGGCACAAGAGTACATAAGGAACATAACATCATTGAAGTGAAGCACCATAGGACGTATCCTGTTTACGGTCCCTTTGTTCTCATGCAAAATATTAAACAAGTGTATTATGCTCCTTATCCATTGCGCAATGACAAGTCTGATTGGTAGGCTGTAATAAAAAAATCTTATAGAATGGGTGGATATTGAGAATATGTTGGAGACTGCGTATTAAAATAAAATGCAGATTGATTACCAGTTAGTAGACACTGATTTAGTGGATAGTTTGAACTACCTGAAAAATATATTTGAATAAATTAATATTGCAGAAGAAGAGGCTGAGTGGGTAGGAGATGAGGAAACTTTCAAAGTGGGTGAATGGTTTAGTGGAGAACATTTGGGAGAGAAGGATTAGTTTGTGTAGGTTGTATTTGTTATGTATCGATGTCTTTATGCTTTGTACTATTTACCTTTATGTTTCTTGTTTAAGATTGATATGTAATATACTGTGTAAGATTATTTTTGTCACTTTTCCATCTTTGATGTAGTAATAGAAAAATTCTTTTCTATCTCGTGTTGTTGGAGCGAGCCTAAACTTGCTATGGTTATGTAACTATTTCACTGTTGTTTTAATACTGATTTAGTGATTTGAAATGTGAATTAGTAACTTGAAATTAGTTACTTGAAATGTTTTAACACTGGTGTTTTCTTATATTCATTTTGTAAGGACTAACTACTTGTTAAATTTACATAATTTAGATGGGAGGTAAAGGTGAAAAAGGTAAGCAAAAAATTAATCCTATAAAGATAAAAAAGAAAAAACAACCTCCGTCTAATAGACGACCATCAGGTATTCATTTATTTGAGGGTCAGTTAGATGATATGCCAGCGAGACCCTCTTATTCTAGGTCATCGCATCATTCAGTTCCTGCTCCTATGAATATGGGTCCACTTCATGGATCTACAACGAATCATTCTTCTCCTATCTCCATGCCACTTCCTTCACAGTACAATCAGATGATCGTTGGCATATACAGTCATCTTCCATCATTTACAGTACCCTCTATTAGTAGCCATCCACGTTCTCACAGTGATTTTGCTGGATCTATTGGGTTGACATATCTTTATCTTAGATGCACACCATTCGGTGCTTCAGATTCACCCATGCCAGTACATCTACCAGCACTTGTTCCGCAGCCTGAAGACAGAGATGCTCAGTAGAGGCGGTATATTATTCCATATGGAGTAGGGTAAGATTTTTAAATATAACAACACTATTCATTTTTCATTTACTATATTATTATGCTCTATGATATTAATGTTTGATCTTGTGTTGTAGGTTTTTGCCCGATGATGGAATTGCAAAAATTACGACTAAATACATTTGTCGGCATTTTAAAGGCTATTGGACCAGTTGGCAAAAGGTTCCAGAATTTGATAGAAATGAAATGTTTAAAGAATTTCAGGTAAAGATTTAACTTATCAATTACTTAATGCAATATTAGAACAAAAATTAAATATTAAACTTTTATTTTTGTTTTAGAAATATTTTTGGTGGGATCCAACAAATTACTTTGCTATACGAAAGAATTTTTATAGAAGAGCAAGCTCAAAATAAACGTTCTGTTGGATTATGCCAGAACAAAAAGGGTACGACTAAGTTTTATACTCGAACCCATGTGGCAAGATTATCTTCGCTATTGGAGTAGCGAATAATACCAAGTATTGAGTGACAAAGGAAAGAAAGTCAGGGCATCATCCAAGGGTAGCTCTCTACATACTGTGGGAGCAGTTAGTCAGATTACTGCGGAGCAAAAAATGGTATGTAACATTTACAGGTTTAATTGTTTGTTTCTAATTAAATTATTAATTATTTCAAGATTAATAATTTTATCATATGCAGGAAAAAATTAGGTAGGAAGATACAAATACATGAGGTATTTGAGGAGACCCATGTAAGGAAGAAAAAAAATTCAACCTATGAAGATTTTTGGGTTGAGCCTTGTGCAAAAGCTACCTATGTAAGAATCAAATCTTGTATTTATGAATCTTTTTCTCAAATTTGATATTATTCAAGTACGAGTAGTTTAATATTTTTTTACTATTAATTTTAACTTTACTTTGAATATAGGACAAATATATGCAGTTCCTTAATAAGTATCGTAGTACTCAGTCTCTTGAGAGTCAGGGTGAAACAACACCTAAAGATGTAGAGGAGGAGTTCTGGAACAAACTATGGGTTTTCCACTTAAAGGCCAATTCTACGGGTACCACGGAAAATGCTTTAGCGAGAATATTAGGTCTTCGTCCGGCGATACATCCTATCCCTCATCAGTTGATAGAGAAACCATTGATTTAATAAAAAAATGTGATTTCTCAACTAACTAAAGAGCTTGCTACACAGACTGGGAGGGCGAAGCAGAAGGAGGAGGAAACATCACAAATGAGAATGATACAGGAGCAGATCAACTCTTTTATTCGATCTACAGGGATTCTTCCTCCTTATGCTGGTGATGTAGCTCGGGCTGCAAAAGGCCTAGACCCACTGGATTCGGATGATGATGGGGATGTGGATGATGAGTTGTAGTTTTTAGTCTTTTGTATGTTTTGTAGTTTGGATTTGGAACCTTGATAAATTTTGTAAATAACTTGATTTTTAATGTTTATATTGTTATGCTGGTTGATTGTTATGCTGGTTTGGAAATTTTTCAAAAAACCAATCACTTGTGATCGATTTATAATAAGAAATTCCAGAATTTTAAAAAAACAGACCGCATGTGGTCGGTTTACTATAATTAATTAAAAATTATTTTATTAAATAAAAAATGATCACTAGTGGTCGATTTTGAATCTAAATTAATTAATTAATTTAAATACAAAATCGACCACTTGTGGTCGATTTTTTTTGAAAAATTATTTTTATTAAATTTATAAAAGTGACCACTGGTGGTCGCTTTTGTTTAAAAAAAAAATTTTAAAAAATAATATTGAATTTTAAATGTATTTATTTAAAAAAAGCGACCACATGTGGTCTGTTTTACAAAAGCTACCACACTTTTTCCAACCACGCGTTTTGGTCGGTTTCGCAAAAGCAGAAAAACCGACCACATGTGGTAGGTTTTTGTGGTCGGTTTTTCTGTTTATTTAATAGTGCCTATTATCCATATCTAGTCTTTTATTTTTCGAGACGGATTGTATTTGACAATTCAGTGCTTATGTTTCGTTATAGTAGCTTTTGTACCGATATTACTAGGTCGTAGAATTATAGTTGATCTTTGATCTATCTATCATACTATTATGACTGTTTAATTGCTATTTTGAGTCTTTAAATGTTGATTTTTGAACCACTAGAGTTGGCATGGTGGTTCAGAGCCATGTCCCTTAAGCAAGAGGTCAGGGGTTCGATCCCCACCTCTGGCGAATGGAGCAAACTCTGTGGCCAGTTCCTTACCGCTTAATGTGCTGACAGAGGAACGGAGGATTATTCTTACAGCTACAGGCTGTGGGGATACCTTGGGAAACCAAAAAAAAAAAATGTTGATTTTTGGCTTTTAAGCCATTTTTCACCAAGTTAATCGATTGCTTACAACTTCGGGTTACGATTTGGCTTACCTACTGGAAGAATGAAGTATGTATCATCATGACTCGTAAATCAAGCCGTGACACCTTTGTTGAATAAGTTCCTACTGCTTTGACTTAGGTTATTCTGTCTGTCAAACCTCGAACTCTCCAATGTTTGAACGTACTTGCTGCTATGTCTCTAGTCCATCTAATCACAAGACCTTTTCGTTGATACATATGGTTGGTACCTTTCTTTCAGAAGCTTTGAATCATAATATATGTTTTTCTTTGAGTGACGAGAGTCAATCTACCCCGAAGATACTGGTGGTGCCAACTGATCATTTTTAGCCAAAAATATTTCTTTATGCCTGTTGTGATCCTCTACCTATATTGTTGTTGATAACGCCAACAAATTCTCTTTTACTTTCAATGATGTAATTGAACTTCGAATATTGAGTCCCTTAGTGAGATTCAACCTCCCATTCATCCAAAACTGGAGGATTCAACATCCTTTGTCATTGGAAATGAATCACAAATCCTCGTTGAGACTGAATCTTCTTGATTGATTTTGCAATACATGTTTTCCCTCGATTGTTCTTTTTTTGCTTAAGTGTGTGCTTTTACAAAGAAATCTACAAGCATTAGCAGCACTGATTCGATCTCGTCTAGCTCAATATCATTGCCTTTCGCCGCAGATGTATACGCTGCCACATACACTTGAGGATCCGTTATTCCAGCATACTTTGGGATATCAGGTACTTAAACCTATTGGGTATCAGTTCCGAAGTCACACTTGGTGAGAATGACAATTGGACGTATTTTCTTGAGTCTGGGCCCTTCAGAATTGGTGGAGCTCTAGAAATTTGATTTATTCCTATCTTGAACTCTTTTTCATTTTGATCCATCGGTATAGTTAGAGTTTGTAAGCACTTCATGAGTTCCATTGGCTCGCTTCTTCCGGTATCATTGGCATTATGTTGACACCTTTTGTGTCGAAGACCCTTACTCATCTATGAATTTAATCTCTTCAGTGACTAGATCAACTCATGATTAGTGGAATTATCCAAGAGCGGCTGACGTTGACATTGATCTGCTTAGCGTTACAGATTCCAACCATTAAGTCGGTTTTTTAGCTTCACAAAGAAAATTTTTGTTAGCCAAAGATAGCTAGGTTCAAAATAATAACACAATTGTCCCTTAGTTTTGCGGTAGACGCCGAAAAATTTATTCTAAATGTTACGATTCAATTTTTCAAATCATGATGGCGCCTACCTTATCTCACCAATAGGTAAGTTAAACCATAACCCAAAATGATAACCCAAAATGATACATAACAGGTTAATGGGCAGAAACCAGAAAGACCGGATATAAATGATAACAATAGTGACAATAAATGAAAATAGGAGGAAAACATATAAAATATATATATATATATATATATATATATATATATATAAATACATATATATATATATAAGAAATGAGAGAAGGAAAGGGACCATAATATATAGATGAACCCCCAAGACCTGGAAAGATCAGTACTAGAGAAACTACTAATAGATATTCAGAGTAAATTCATAAGATTCACAATATATACAAGCAGTCTCGAGCACAAAAGACAAAGCTGAAACAGATAGAGAAAGATCAGCCTCGAACGACGGCAAGCTCACCCTGCCTAGATCAATACTAGAAAAGATGAACCACATCAACGCCGACTACTAGTACTCGAATATGCATCAGCGAAAAGATGTAGAAGTATAGTATGAGTGCCAAAGCAACGGGTATTTAGTAAGCATCATCGGCCGACTGAGCTCAATACAAGAAAAGTATAACTATAATACGAGGGTGTAGTCTAAATCAGCAGTAAATAAGGATATAAAGGTAAACAACTATCGAGCTACATAAATACAATAAAAGAATAAGTAAAAGTTATACAGAAATATAAATAGCACAGTAATAAGAAGACAAATCAAACATAACCTAAATGGGCCCCCATAAGCCCTCCAAGCACAAGAAGTAATAAAAGAAAATAAATATAAGTAATCCATAACTGAACCAATCTTATGAAACCATAGTAGCCATCCATATGTGCACTGGGCTTGATCCAGCACCAATGGATAGTCACCCGAGGTTAGACGTCGGGCTTGAACCGGTAGTGGTGGATAATAACAAGAGGTCATTGATGTGCTATAGAAATATAGCACTTATGATGCTTAAACTTGGAGAATATGCATGTACTTAAGGCTATTTTATTGAATTTGATGTGTTTTTGGAATATTTTGCAGGAAACTAGGTTTGGGATGTCAAAAGGAAGAAAAAGATGAAAAGTTGAAGTGTTGGGTTACTTAATTAGGCATTTTTGGGCATATGTGATACTTACTTGGCGTATGTGAGAAAAGTATATTAGAGAACTTGAAGTCCTGAGGCTCAGAAGCAGGAAAGAAGAAAGGGTCGTGGTCACTGGCAGCTCTGGCAGTGCTTCAGTAATTTGGCTATAACTTTTCACCCCAAAATCGAATTATGGTGAAATTGATATCATTGAAAAGATAATTAAATTATCTATTTGATGGTGCAAGAACTTCAACATACAAATTCCACATATGGACCATATGTTCAACATACAGATCGTATATGGCCATAGTATGTCCTGAAGTGAAAAATCCAGAGAGTTGCAGTTTCAATTCCTGAGGCCTGGCACATACAAAGTAAACATAAGGTTTGTATATTCAATATACGATCTATATGTGGACTTCGTAAGTAGCCACCAAGCTCAACTTTTTCAAATCGTTTCAACTTCGTTTCCTAAGGTTCCCATGTAACATATATACACTCCTATGATGTTTTTAGTCCTTATTATGCAAGTTTAGTTAAGTTTCCATATTTTGTTTAGGATTTGAATTCTAGGATTTCTTGTAATCTATAAATATCCTTTAGGCTTTTTCTAGATCATTTATTCACATATTTAGAGAAAAACCCTTGGGATCCAAGCTCGCATATACTCTTATTGTTCTTGATTTGTTATTCAATCCAATACTTACGGTTTTCTTCTTTCATTATTATGATATTAATTCTATGATCTTATTTGTGAATCCCATGAATGATCTCTTAACTATGAGTGGAAAATTCTCTTAACTAGGATTGTGGGAATCCTGACGGATTAATAAAGTAAAGAAAGTACCAAGTCGTTCTAGATAAAGATTCTTGCGTGTATTGTGATTTTCATCGCTTTGATTGTTGTCTGAATATGAACCCGAGATGGAGGTAAAGATTAGAAAAAGAAAATTATAAAAGTGATTTGGGGTTAACTGCCGAAATAAGCTTACATGTGTTATCTTCTTAAGCCAGTTAACTCTCATCTAATCAACTTGACACCGAGAGAAGATAGTTGAAACTGGGGTCAAAGGCAAGGACTAGTAAAGTGACACTCTGAGAGCAATAGGAGATGAGCGAAATTCACAAAATAATGTCGAGAGATGGTTGGTGATATATAACTTATCAAATTCTGTATGAAAGGTACCAAAATAGTTCGATAATGCATGATAAATCTGTGGAGCTGAGAAGGCAGGGGGAATGCAAGCCTAGTGTTCGGCGTAGATTGATTACAACCAAAAGCATCCAAATTTTGTTACTTTTAGCTAGTTACTACAAATCCCCCTTTTTATTTTTCCGCACTCCCTGGTGATTTCAACAAGTTCGAAACATATTTTTGGCGTATTTCCTGTGGGGTCGACCCCAACCTATTTGGGTTACTATATTTTGACAGTGACCTCTTTATCTGGAGGCGTAGTTTGGGTGTGATCAGCCATAAGCTGGGTTCGAACTAAAAGACTCATAATTAGATGTCGGACTCAAACCAGAACTAAAAGGAACTACAACTCCTAGAACAACTGTAATCAATACTAAAACTGCCAAATAATATCATAATCAGATACCGAACTCGAACTGAAACTGATAGTAATTATACCCAACTATAAAATTAAAGCTCAAATCATACCATAACCAATGCCCAAGTAGTGTCAAAATTCTCAATAAAGGACAAAAATCAGATAAATGTTGGCTCTGAATCGTAATAGAAATACATTTACATAAATATTTGCATACTTAATTAAAAGGGGGTGAATCCAAGGTTTTGCAACTTAATACCACACCCTAAGCTCATAATTACTACATATTAAAATATAACGAGATCGAAATTTACTTAAGTGGGGTCATAACCAGATAAATAAGGCATGAGATATTTTAAACGATACCCAAACTACAACTACTTATTCAAAACTAGCATAATAGCATACAGTTACCATAAATAAGCTCAATCTAAAGATAGGATAGCCTAACCTACATGGACGCCAAATCTAAAAACCCCACTGAAAAGCCTCCAAATAGTTCCCCACAAGAACCCAACTTGAATAACTTGATGCGGATAATTGATTTCCTTTTGGAAATCATGTTTGATATCAAAATATCATTGTACAAAATCTTTTGTTCAACATATTCACATATAATTTCTACTGATTTTATTACTATCTTGATAAAGAGAAGAAAACGTTGGTTAGAAATACTTATTAGCAACATAAATGTACGCGTACATGCATGGGACAATTGACAATGTTTGCCTAACCCAGTAAGGTTAAATGCCCCTTTAATTGACACTAGGCTAGCTTAGTGTATACTTCAACCACTTATTTGAAACCTACAGACATACATGTCGCGTATATATACACTTTTATATATATATATATATATATATATATATGAGTAATCAAATTTTATCCTGTTATGTATATACTCAGATATTGTATAAGTTTGTAGTAAAATAAATATCATATTTTGAATATATCATAATTAATAGAAAATTCTTTTCTAATAAAATTTCTATTATAATAATAATAATAATAATATTGTAACACATTTAGATTTACTATCTCCGATTAAAATATTAATAGATTATAAAAGCTATTATAAAATAATAAAAATATATCATAACTAAAAAAATTATCAATATAAAAAATATTTTTTAAAAGATAATTAACTGTGTCGTCTTACCAAATTCAAATTTAATTTAAATATTTCACAACTACTTTGGTATTACTAAAATTCTCACACAAACTGCATGAAAACTAAATTTTCAGTCCCAACAAATCATAAATAACTTGAGCAGTTATAGAAAAGCTATAAACATCGAGAACGCAAGAAAATGACGGAAAAGACCAAGAGGGTCACTACACTAAAATAGGTACAGTTGAATTGGCATAGTGGTTTAAAGGACACATGAATTTAATTGACTGGGAAAATAATTGAATGAATTCAATAAAATAATATATTATAAAATGAAATGAATTCAAGCAAGTTTGATTAGTCTGCTTCGGAGGAATCCATGGTGATGACAACACCGGAGTAGCTTTGTGCTTAGAGCATTAACACGAGAATTGAAAGAAAGATAAGCGAATACGTTAATATTTAGCTAATAATATGTGACACAGTTTTTTAGGACTGTGAGGTCCTTCAACATAAAGGTCGATTTAATAAAGATGAATCCTTAGGTTTTAGTTGCAAAGAATTATTCCGTATTAATTTATATTGAATGGGAAATTAATTAAAAGACATTCAATTATAAAAGGGTAACGTCAGGCATTGCCTCCAGAGAGAATTTGTAACTACTGACGACATCCACTGACTCTTTCTCTAAATTTCGCGGTTGAGTCCAATTTCATTTCTTCGAATTTCAGTTTCTATTGGCCTAAAGTATGATGAAAAGGGGTCTAAAATATCCTTCAATTATTAAAAATGATTCTGAAATATCTTCTTTCATCTTTTGGCTCTAAAATACACTTTCATCTATCTATTTTGCTCTATTTTACCCTTTCTCTTAACAAAATTTTTAAAAAATAATTAATATTTTAATTTAATACATGGAAGTTTCTTATTGATTTGAAATTAATTAATTAAAAATTTAGTAGGCGTTTGGCCATAAAAACTAAATAATTTTGAAGTTGAAGTTGGAGTTGGAGTTGTATTTAACCATATATTTTTGAAAGATGTGTTTTGACTTTTGAAAAATATTTTTTAAATTTAATTTTATATCTGAAACTTTTTAAAACTATCAAAATTGCCCAACTAATTTATCTACTGATTATACTCATGAATGAAAAGAATTTCACATCAATGATGGAAGGGGTCCTGAGCTTAAAAATGAAAATATACCTACAAATAATGAAAATATATCGGTCTTTTAACTTAAAAGCCTTTATTTGTTGTTCAAAAATGTCTTTTACCGAGAAGAAATGTCTTTCAAAAATGTGTCCGGACTTGATTTGTTGTTCATCAAAAATGTCTTTCTTTCCGGATTTGCTCCAAAACTCATCTAAACCATTTAAGGGCATTTTATGTAATATTAAAAAAATTAGGGTTATATGTAATAAAAAAAACTTGGAATTGGAATTAAAAAAAAGTGAAAACAACAAAAAGTTGTTTTCACTTTTTTGCAAAAAAAAATTGAAATGTTTTTGGAATATCTATGGCCAAACACCATGATTCCATAAAGTGAAAAAAATTTCCAAAAAAAAGTAAAAATATCTATGGCAAAACGACCTCTTAATAATTCCTAAGTTCAACCCCACTTCACATAACCCGACCCTCTGATCCTACCCAATCTAGCTACTTCTATGACTGGAGTTGCCATTAGAGTCGTCGGGGCAATCGGAGATCCTCTTTTGGCTCGCTTGTATCACATCAGCAATGAGGTGGATAATTCTCATTTGTGTATTTCAATAAATAAAGATGATTATGGTTGAATATTTCATATGACAAAGTGTAGATGATATTGATTTTTGTGAAGATGCTAAAGAAATCGATGAATTACATATCCATCATAGAGGTGGAAAAAAAATGGGTCATCCTTCTAGTAAAGTAGCAAAAGCTAAATCTCATGCTTCAATATATGTCGTCGTTCCTCAATTCTTCCATAAAACTCGAAAGGATGTTGCACAGTAGAAGAATTACAAGGTTCTTATTTAGATCAGTAAAGATGTGATTTTTATTTTGTAAGTAGGATATAGGTGGTTTGATCAATGTTTTGCTCATTTTGATATTAATTAGTCGTTTTTCAAGTTTCTCATCTTAGGCTTGTTGTAAGTCACCGTTAGAACCTTTGACGCGAATAGCTTCTTTATTGAAAGTGGAAGTAGAGGTGTCGAAAGAGGACTTCTGGTTGCGTCTGGATGTTCTAACAGTGACTTCAGCTGTAGAAAAGTAGCTAGGTTGGGTTGGATCACTTGGTCGGGTTATTTGAAGTGGGGTTGAATTTAGGAATTATTAAATTTTTAATTAATTAACTTTCAATCGAAAAAAAATTGTCACGTATTAAACAAAAATATTAATTATTTTTTAAAAAAAAATTGGTAAGAGGAAAGGTAATAGAGAGCCAAATAGGTAGATGGAAGACTATTTTAGAGCTAAAAGGTGAAAGGATCGTATTTTACATTCATTTTTATTACTTGAAGGGTATATTTGACCCTTTTTCGAAAGTATGATTTATTCATATTTGACCCTTTTTCGAAAGTATGATTTATTCGTCCATGTGTCTTCAACTTACTTGTCCACGTGTCTTGGGCATTTTTACCCCTACAAAATATTGACATTATTGATTTTTTTTTTTAAAGATGGGACAGTAAAAAGGTTTTTAAATGTCTCCCAATATTTTTTTTAAGCATAGGTGAGCTTTAAATAGTCACCTTAAAAGTATTACCTACAGAAAATCTACAATTCAATAATTCAAAAAAGATAAAATATCTCAACAATTATAGTAACCTAATTTAAAATTTAAAATCGAACTTATATTAAATCTAAACAACGGATTAAGCCAAAAGTTACTTCAGTAACTAAATCAAATTTCAACACTCCTTTACTTTAGTTACTACAAGTTAATTTGATCTTCCTCGATTTTTTGCTTTGATCGTAGATTTTGATTTCTTTTGATTTTTTTTTAACTTCTACTTTTTCTATATTGATATTTATCTTCTTCTTTCTATTTCTTCTTTTGTTTTTGTGATAAAAATATACCCTCAATAATCTTTTCTTGTATGAATGTGCTTTCATGAGAACAATGATATAATTTGTAGAGAATAAGAATTTTCTATCATCACAACATCCTATAAACATAGATTTCAAAATAAGATTTCATTTTCACTGGCCAATGACCGATTCTAAAAGTTTTCAAAAGTTAAAATTTGTGGAGCGTTCAAAAAGTGACAGCTGCTTGGCATGATTGAAAAGTGGTTTAAAATGGTATTAATTGAAAATAGTCATGTTCATTGAAAATAAACACTAAATTGAAAAAAAAAAGTTAAAAATAGCCTATCAAGTCAAAATAGTCCCAGGGGTTGAAATAGCCCCCAACAGATTAAAAATAAGTTGAAAATAGTCCTTACAGATTAAGGCCTCATTTGTTTGCACTTAATAGAGGTCTGAATCTGAATGGTTCAGACTTCAGGCCATTAGGTGTATTTGTTTTTTATTAAGATTTTAGCTCTTAATAGGTCTGAATAGGTCATAATCATTCAGATCTAGAACCAAGTCTTAATAGGTTTGAAAAATATTCTGGTGTTTGATAATATTCACCACTCTATTCATAATCAGTAGTCCCCACCATTAACCACCTCTGCCACCGCTACCATTGTCAACCACCACCCACCAACAATAACCACCTCCATCATCACAATCACCATCGACAAAAAATATTGCTACCAACAATTATTGTCAACCGCTATCACACCTACTACCTCTATTATTCTATTATATTCACCACCACCACCGTCGTCGACAGCACCACTATTATCAACCACTACCGATCAATCCTTACTACTGACCAACTCATCTATCACAACTAGCACCATCACTAACTACCACTAATACATCACAACCTCCACACATCTTTCGGCCGCAACCACCATAGTCACTAGTAACACCACCTCTACCACTACTTTAACCACTACCAGTGCTACAATTTATCTCTACTAACAACCATCTCCACTATTCCAACAAACAATATCTCCAACTAACACCAACACATCATCAACCATCATGCATTCATGTTTCAGCCAACACAATCAATACCTCAAACTATTAACATCAAGCAACATCACATCACAACCGCCACCACCACCATCAATTGCTACCATCACAGCAGTCACTACAATACCAACCATTACAACTATCACCACTAACATTATTTATCACTAACATCAATTATCGTCACCGCAGCCACTATTATAAACTATCTCCGCTATCACTAACAAACAAAAATATTTCTTCTCAATCAAATAATAATTTTGTTGTATTAAATTACATACTTCTATAATATATAATTAATTATTTATTTGAATTATATTTTTTATTTTATTATATATGCAAATAAATTTTTTTTGCACATTCAGATGTTGAAAAACAAACAATCTTAATCATTCAGTTTTCAAATCTAAAGACAACATATTAATCATTCAGATGTGCATTAAGATTCAGACGTTTGAATCTTAAAAAAAACAAATGTAGCCTAAATAGGTTAAAAAGAGCATAACGAGTAAAAATAACTTGATAGTTCCTTATATGAACGCACAAATTTCGTAAGTACAACTAAGCTTTTGATATGTTAGTTTTTTTAAGAGATGGAGCATAAAAAATGATTGAAAATACTCTCAAAATTTTTACCAAGCATAAGAGGATTTTGATTAGTCAACTTGAGAACATAATCCCCATCAAATCTGCAACTCTAAAATTTTAAAAATAAAAATATCTCAACAATTAAAATAATTTAATTTAAAATTAAATTTAAACTCACCTTAATTCTAAAGAACTTATTATGCTAAAAATTATTACAGTAATTAAATACTAAATCAAATTTTAAAAAATAACTAGAAACATTAATACTCCATCGAATTTAATTGTTATCTTATGCTGATTGATTTATCATAATAGTGAAATCTCTAGTATTAATCAAGCGTGGTTGACCTAGTGGTTAACTCACTAGGTCGTTTAAGCAAGTGTCGAGGGTTCGATTGGTGCCTTGTGCATGCAGCAACCAATTGGCCAGCGATAAACCCTTAATGGAGATCTGATCCGCTAAGGATTAGTCCTTGACCTGTCGGGCTGAGGAATACCTTGGAAAAAAAAAATCTCTAGTATTGAGAAAATTATAAAGATAGTACAAGAGGGAAGGATGTAGTCAAGTAGGATCGTGGAATACGTTTGCGCTAGATATCTGCGCATTTTAGTAGAGATTCTGTGTGTCACAGAGTCCAAGGAAAGAAAATCAAATGAACAAAGATAATCTTGCTAGGAGTATGGTACTATAACCTACTGGCAAAAGCCCCATTAGTTTGTTAAATTCTGAAGTGTTGTTTCTATATGATTTGCATTGAAGTCCAAATATTCTATTTTTTATATATTGTTGGCAACCTATAAGAATATAACTAGTAGACTTAACTGCACAAATTGCGATTGTTAAAAAGGAATTTTGAATTAAAAGGGACAAACAAGTTTCTTAATGAAGTGAGGGTCTTTCAAGTTTTAAAAGTTAAATAAAAAGGATAATTTTTTTTCAATTTTTTTTTAACATTTTCACTCCAACAATTAAAAAGTTTATCTCAACAACTATAGAAGTTGTCTCAACAACTATTAAAATTGTTCGACAACTGTGCAAAGTTGTTGAGACAACTAAGCAAAGTTGTTGAGACAACTAATGCAGTTTTCAAACAACTGTCCTAATTGTTTAAACGACTTTATTTCTTTTAACCTAGTAATATTGTGGGATCCACTTGCCCTTTTTTTTTAATTAAAGACTTGAGAGGGTCTATGAGCTCCTTTTTCTGTTGTTAAAAATATTGATACTATTATTAAAGAATAAATAGAGTATTAAAAATGAAATGTCATAAATTTTATTGTTAATAGCTTATTATCGTATAAATAAAAGCATTTAATAAATTACGATTTGTTCTTTATTATGAATATAGAAATTAAATTAAATTAAATATCAATTTTTGATTTGAATAAAAATCATCTTGGTCAAACAAGAAATGGTGTTTTTCTTGTTTTTCATTTTTCTTCCTCACAATTAACTATTGATGTCTTAGAATTTTGTTCTTTCTTGTTATGACAATCACATTCTCAATTAGTTTTGACTTCTATAATTATTCATCACAAATTTAATTTACTTAACATAAATTTCACCTCTAAGAAATTAGACTTTTATAAAGTACAATAAAAAAGTACAAATAAAACACAATTAATTAAGTGATATTCAACGATGTTCAATCATTGATGAAATCTTCTAAAAGGTTATCTAAACTATATTTTAAATGATGCTACAACTAATATAACTTACGACAAAATAATATTAATTTTTGTCCTATTTCTGTCTACTTGTTTTAATTGAGAAAATTTTCGTAAACAAAATCAAAACATAAAGAGAAGAAATTGGTTTCACCTTATTATGTTACTTATTTTAATAAGCCGGTCAAATATCTTGTAACACCCCACATTTACAGACTAGAATTCAAACCGTCATTCGAATCCGAACTCAATGATTTCTATCTAAAAATAAGTGGGATGATTAATTATTTAGTGTGGGAACATCTTTGCATATTAACTAAAGTCACAAAAATCTCCTAGCTCAAAGTGGGTTTGAGAACTTTCCTGCCGATTGAGTTTTAGTATACGTTTTTACTTGGATCAACTACCAATGACTATTATTATTAGAATATAATGCGTTAGGCTGCCTACTATATACCAAATTATAACTCTTCGAGTCTTCTTTCCAACATCACCGGCCATTCATCAATCCGAGTTGGGCGTTTTAGTGAGATGTTGTCCAGGTGTGCGATTGGTGTTGCGACCTCACTTCCCAAACATAAAAATTTTGCTATTCTTTAATTAAATTAGGGGAAAATGGTTCTTCAACCCAATATAACTTTCCCAGATCATTTTTGATCCCCAAATTCATCCAAAGCATGATAATCTCTCTCAAATTCCTAATTCATCTTCTCTCCCTAAAATCCCAAGCTCCCATTCTTTAATTTTCAAGAAAAGGTCAAATATTATGGTTTATTCTCAATGCTTTCTCATCAATCTCGTCACTAAGGGTACAAAAAATAAATTCAAGTCTTCATATTGATTTCAAGCCAGAGTTTAAGCTTCAAAGTTAAGGATTTAAGCTTTTTCCGAATCTCTTCCGTCAAAAAGACATGTTGGACAATCCTTAATTTAAATATTATATTATTACATAATTCAATCTTTATTTAAGTGTTTATGAATGTTACATTAAATTAGGATTGAGGATTTTTGGGTGTTGAACACTTGCATTATTTTTTCTTACTTTAATGGTTTTATTCATTATTTTAAATGATGGATTTTGGACTGAATTGCTCTTTTGTTGGAAATAGTGGAATTGGCAAATATGGTTTCATAATGGTTATGAATTTTGTATGAAGTTATGGACATGAACCTCAACCCACTTTATTAACATGGCTTTAAACAAGAATTTTACATAGTTTAAGTCATCTTTTGAAATATTGCATTGTATTAATTGATAAAAATTAAATATAAAAAGGTTTTGGAATGCCTATGGTGGCTATGATTTTCGATTACAGAATTTGGAGTCTAAGTGGTTAAATGGTTATGGTTTGGCATAAATAGAATAGCTTGCAAGTCTATTGGTATGACAATACCAATTCAAAAATTTCTTAATGAAAGACTCCACAGTTATTAGTAAATGGTATGCGAAAATTATTTTAATTTAGATTTAAAGAGAATGGTGTAGTTCACCGAGAAAGGGTAGATTCGGCGGACCAACACTAAAAACAATGTTTATCGACATTGGAGGGTCAATATGACCACTGTGTCATGATTTATACAGTATATTTTTGGACGGCTATTGCTTTGGTGTCTTTAGCCAATCTCAGGTGCATGCGGCTAACATGGACTAGGGCCCTTTCAGCAGGGAAAGCCGGACCCATATACTCTGTGGGTGCCTTTAGGTTGGTATGAGCTATACAATTCAGGCTTAAGTTTTTAAACAATCATGTTTCATGTTTCTTGCACCTATCCTGGCATCCTATATATATGTATAGATTATTGTACATGTGATTTATGACTGAATTTTGGTAAATGCATATATTTTATCTCTTTTCTTGGGTTGCATGCCAATACTCTCCATACTGACCATCCCCGGACGCTACATTATTTCATGATGTAGGTTTTGAGGGCTTTTCTTGTGACCCCGTGCAGTGTTAAGTGGTTTGGTACTCTTGTTGGACAATTGTTGGAGTGGTGAGCCCTCCCTTATTTGAAAGGCCTAGTTTTTTTAGTCATTTATGGTTTTAGTACTTTCTTTTGGTTCTCTTCTGGCATAGTCAGGGTGATGTCCCGACTTGGTTAGTACTTCTTGGTTTAGAGGCTTTTTGGACAATAGTGAGGTATTTACTTATGGATTTGATGTTGACTCATAGACTTGTTCTTTTAATTATTTTATATCTCATATTCTTCTGATTATATTTCCCAATTTATTAAATTATTATGCTCTTGAGGTAAGGTTAAGAGGGGTCATCTCGGGCCTTGTTGGCTTAGGATGTCTGTTATGGCCAGGCCCTGATTTGGTTCGTGACAAGCTTACTATTAGAGTAGGGTTTGGGGTTGCTGGGTGTCGACAAATCTATATTGAGTAGAGTTATTTTTATAGATGTGTAGTGCGCCACACTTATAAGAGGAAGGCTATGAGACATTCATAAAATATTTCTCATTCTTTCATACTTTAGATCGTGCAATAACGTTGTCCATATGAAAGTTATATAACTTTTTTTCTTTCTCTAATTTGTGGTCCATTTCTCATTATATAGGCGATATAAGTGCAACAACTTAGCTTCCTAATGGTATGACCCTTTCTAAATGAGTCGTCAAAAGTATGAAATGACACAAGGACTTGAAAGGAGCCCATTAATGTGTCAAATGTATTGATTCAAGTGTATACCTCTATTTTTATGAATTGTGCTTTCAGCCCGAGGTAAGAGGCGTATTCAGTCCCTTTCAAAAACTTTATTTTAGAAGTCTCACTTAAGGGAAAAAATATGTATCTGGATGTTGGGATAGTATTTCCATCATAGGCGTAGTATAAATTAGGGTGTTATGACATATGAGTAATAAGATGATCTAGAGGTTAGTGAAATGAAGTCATATATTTAGAAGTCAAAGTGAGGGTAACTTTTCAATGAAAAAGAATAGTTGTATTTGTGTAATCATTTTTGGGGTTGTTATGTCCTTATGATATTATTTAAGATGTACCAAGATTATCAAACTTATAGTAGTCGGTATAAAAAGAGTGGTTGGTTAAAATATTTGCATCTTTAGTTGAAATAAGAAAGAAGTTCAGAAGGATTAGATATTGTAGTAGTAAAATTAATCATAGGTTGTGAATGGAGGGATTGGTCGGCTAATAATTTATAAATTTAGCGTTCACTTGGGGAGATTTTAGAAAAGGGAACTCAGTGGTGTTTATAGAATTTTGAAGGTAATTGGGATGTAGACATGTGTAAGTAGATGTGATGTGAGAGAGGCAAAGTTCTATATACCATAATAGGTTAGGTTATAAGATCAAGATCAACTATTCTTATTATGTGGCTATATCTATTGATATTTTTTTCTAGTAGTTGTAAACTAGAATAGTATGTGAGAAGACATGTGATGAATATTAAGGCGTAGTAGTAATGTTGTGAAGAAAAATGTGCTTGTGGACCGTAGTTAAGTTAAATAAAGAATTTAGGTTGATTTTTTTATTTGATGGACTAGTATATTATGCGGGATATTTTACTGGTTGTACATGATTATTACTAGACACTAAGTTTGAACTTTAGATATTGATTATGGTGATAAGAATATTAGCTCAAGGATAGTGATACGAGATTTCTAGGAGTATAGTAGGATTGATTTGATGTGTGAAAGAGATTAGGTTGATAACTTATGAAATATTGGAGTGAGTAATTATGATATATACATGAGGTCTAGTGTTGAAGTAAAAATTATGGCTAAATCATAAGAGGGTTAAGAGCCTTAGGTTATAAGAATGAGGTGTATGCGGTCTTGAGTTATAAGTGTCATGTATACCTAGTTCATATTCTTGAATTTCTTAGTATGGAGAAGTCTAGAGCGTTATTATATGGTGTTTTTTAAGGCTGAATTGAGGGAGATATGAATAGACTATATGAACTCTTGGTATATTTTTAAAATTTTATTAAATTAAGATGTTAGAGGTGTAGTGCTAGTATACTAAGGAGTTAAAATAAATTATTATGTGGTAGGAAGCATGGATGTGTATGTCCACGAAAATTTTAGTTATAAGATGATGACTTTGGAAGCTGGAGAAAGTTAAGATTAGTATTCCTGAAGTGGATTTCCAAAAGAGAATTTAGTATTTTCATATTATAGTTATCAAGGCGAGTCTAGCATTCATGTGTATAGTGATACCCCCATGGTGCTGAGTGTTCTACTTATAGATTTAATGAGGGAATATATTTGCAAGATCAGGACAGTGACCTTTGAGCTAAGAGGAAGATGATGTAGATCTTGAATTTTCTCATGGTGCAGAGTTTCAGGGGAAAATCATTATAAATATAGTTTTATTCTAGCAAATTCCTCCTACTTTGGTTTAAGAGGGCATTCTACCAATAACTTATGTATGCAAATAATGCATATGCCTAAGGTCTAAGTTCTCTTATGTCCTTGCATCGATCCTCTATTTATGATCTAGGTGTTTGATATATGAAGTCCTTTGTGCCTATTGAATCATATCTTTCATCACAGGCCCCATCTTGAGTAGTGCAATAAAATATAATTGAATAGTGTCGTCCCCTTTCTATTGCTTGTACTCTAGTCCCTCAATGACCTTCCATATAAAGGATGATAGTGGTTATGAAAGCATAGTAATATTTTAGATAAGATAGTAGATGCTTTCTTTTTAATTATTGTGAAAGTTGTAGTGTGAAAACTCAAGCTAAGGTTTTAGACAAAGAGTGGAGAGTAGGATGAACTTTTATTATGTAAAATAGTTAGGAAGGAGATATGTAGTGAAAATCTTTGTGAAAGTGATGGGAAGATCCGTAAAGTAGGTTTAGCAAAGATAGGCTTGAATGTTGTGATTGATAGATACACAAATCATTATGTTATGTGGTTAATACTCATGGATTAACACATGAGGTTGTTTAATAATTGTGATAAGATGAAGTAGTATTCCTAGAGGATGTAGAGTGTAAGGTCACATACCTTAAAGTAGCACCTTTTAACTCTGGGTTAGGCTTCAACATAGAAGAAATATACAGTTACATTTATTCTATTGTAGTTATGTATTTCATGGGGGAATTATAAGATTCGTAATGGTGAATTGTGCTATTCGTAGTTGTAAGTATAGTTGAGAAGCGATGCTAAGTTTAAGAGGCTATTAGACGTATCATTGGAGGTAGAGAATGTTCCCATTCTTATGTCCCACAAAAATATTATATTATGTCTTGTATAAATCTTAATCAGGCTGATAATTCCTAAAAAAATTCATGCCTTACGTTGTCATGATCATGTTCCATCGAACTCATGCCCAAGATTATGTCCATGTCGAATCTCTTTTTCTCATGATTCATGCTTACACAATTAACTTGGTGTTGTCATAGAGTTTTTTTTATGCCTATGTATGTTTATTGATGAGGGGATTCCTAATGTGGAGTTACATCCTTTATTCTGTACTTTTAGAGCTTCAGCAAGCTCTTATCTATCATTTAGGGCGAATGATTCCAAGAGAGAGAGAATGTAGCACCCCACATTTACAAACTAAAATTTGAATCGTCATTCCTATGTGTATAAACTTAAGCCAGATGATTTATATCTAAAAATAAGTGGGATGATCAATTATTTTGTGTGGGAACATCTTTGGATATTAACTAAAGTTATAATAATCTCCTAGCTCAGAGTTGGGTTGAGGACTTTCCTATCAATTTAGTTTAGGTATACATTTTTACTTGGGTAAACTTTCAACTACTATTACTCATAGAATATAATATGTTAGGTGGCCTACAATATACCAAATTAAATCTCTTCGATTCTTCTTTTCAACTCCACTGACCATTCATCAATTCTAGTTCGGAGTAAAAAGTTATAGGTGTTTTAGTGAGATGTTCTCCAAGTACGCGATTGGCGACGTGACCCTACTTCCCAGATGTAAAAATTTTCTATTCTATAATTAAATTAGGAAAAATGGTCCTTTCATCTCATATAACTCTCCCAATCCATTTTTAATCCTCAGATTCATCCAAAGCATGATAATCTCTCCCAATTTTTTAATTCATCTTCTCTTTCAAAAACCCTAAGCTCACATTCTATAGTTTTCAAGAAAAGGTCAAAGATTATGGTTTCTTCTCAATGTTTTCTCACCAATTTCATCACCAAGAGCATGGAAAATGAATCCACATTTTTATATCGATTTCAAGGTAAGATTCAAGCTTCAAAGTTAAGGATTCAAGCTTTTACTGAATCTCTCCCATCAAAAGGCATGTTGGACACTCCCTAATTTAAATATTATATTATTGCATAAGTTATTTAAGTGTTTGTGAATGTTTGATTATTAGGATTGAGGGTTTTTGCGTGTTGAACACTTGCATTATTTTTCCTTATTTTAATGATTTTATTCATAATTATAAATGGTGGGCTTTGGACTGAATTGGTGTTTCGTGGTAATGGTGGAATTGACAAATATGATTTCATAATGGTTATGAATTTTGTATGATGTTATGGACATAAGCCTCAACCCACGTTGTTAACTTGGCTTTAAATAAAGATTTTACATAGTTTAACTTATCTTTTAAAATATTGCATTAATTAATAAAAATATAAATAAGTTTTGGAATGCTCATGGTGGCTATTGTTTTGAATTTTAAACAAAATTTGGAGTCTAAATAATTAAATTGTTATGTTTTGACATGAATGAAATAACTTAAAAGTATATTGGTATGATGATACCAATTCGAAAGTGCCTTAATGAAAAACTCCATGGTTATTGAAAAATAGTATGTGCAAAAATATTTTAATTTGGGCTTAAAGGAAATTGTGTAGTTCACCGAGAAAGTGTAGTCCCGGGGGGGGGGGGGGGGGGAATAATAAAAATCATGTTTGCCGACGTTGGGGGTCTATATGACCACTGTATCATAGTTTACATAGTATATTTTTGGTGGCTATCGCCTTGGTGTCTTTAGCCAATCTCTGTTACAAGTAGCTAATATGGACTGGGACCTTCCAACAGGGAGAGCTGGACCCATATAGCCCGTGGGTATCTTTAGGTCAGTACGAGCTACACGGTTCAAGATTAAGTTTTCAAACAATCATGTTTCATGTCCCTTGCCCCTATCCCAGCATCCTATATATATATGTATAAATTATTGTGCATGTGGTTTATGACTGAATTTGGTAAATGTATATATTTTATCCCTTCTCTTGTGTTGCATGTCAGTACTCGTCGTACTAATCATTCCCGGATGCTACATAATTTTATGATGTAGGTTCGAGAGGTTTTTCTTATGATCTTGTGCATGTTGGACAACTGTTGAAGTAGTGAGCCCTCCCTCATTCGGAAGGCCTGATTTCTTTTAGTCATTTATGGTTTTAGTAATTTCTTTTGGTTCTCTTCTGGCATAGTAGGGGTCATATCCCGACTTAGTTAGTACTTCTTGGTTTAGAGATTTTGTGGACAGTAGTTGGGTATTTTCTTGTGGAATTAATGTTGACTCACCGACTTGTTCTTTTAATTATTACATATCTCTTATTTTTTTGGTTAGCTTCCACAATTTATTTATTTAGTGTGCTCTTGAGGTAAGGTTAAGGGGAGGTCATCCCCGACCTTGTTTGGTTGGGATGTTCGCCATGGCCACCCCCTGAATTGGATCACGACATATCTATTCTCCTTTCTTTAATTTATTATGAGTAGTACTTATTATTTTCTTCATAAATTTAAGAAAATTCAAGATTTTTTACTTGTTAGCTCCTCATATCACCCAAATACTTATTATTTTCACTCTAGAAATAAAATAAAACTTGAAACAACTACCGAAAGAATAAAAAACTCAAAATAATGTGAAAAAATATATGTGAAAAAAGATAATATGAATCAATGGATGCTAAACAAAAACGATTGAAAGCAAAGAAGGCATTGTTGATTGTAAATGTGATGCCTATTCGATTTGTCTTCTTCCAGTAATGAGATAAAAAACTTATTATATTTTATTATATTCAAATTTTGAATTAAAAAAGCAAATGCAAGCAAAAGAAATTAAATCAAGAAAAAAAATTACAATCACACAAATAAGTTGTTATGCAAATTATAGTTTGTGTCTATTGAATTATTTTTTCATTTTTCTTAGAGCTTTCTTTTTAGAAATAATCGTCTAATATTTTTAGAGAAGCTGTTATTTTTCCCTGCTCTTCCCCCTATTTCACACTGGCTTTTTGTATAATTGTTGTCTTTTTTATTTTCTTTTTTCATCCTTCCTAGTATCATTTCAAAAATTAAAAATCTTACTCCCTCCTATGTCTACAAATCTACAGTATTTTTTCTTCATAATTCGCTATAAAATTTTAAAGTTTTTATTGGCTGTTTCAATAATCAACCGTGATATAAATTGAATAAAAGAATAATTTTTTCAATACACATACAAGAAAAAGAGAATTAAATATATGGAGATGCAAACAATCCAAAAGGAGTTAAACAGTACGGAAGAGCTATATATTAGAGTTAAAGAATTAGAATTAGATTTAGAGTTAAAACAATTAAAAGAGTTAAACCAATTAAAATAATTTACTTATAATTAAATTAATTATGCGAAGACCATTTAAAAATAGAGAAGCTTTTAGAAAA
>NC_061115.1:72294760-72327739 GCF_002878395.1 Capsicum annuum | reverse complement strand
ATTTGGATATAAAAATGCACCAGGTGGTAAAATCCTGATTTACAATCAAATTTGCTAAAATAATTATATCCTTGAATTTGTCTTATCTTTAATATCTTATTTGGTATCGGGTAATTATATGTTATAGTTTTTGCATTTAAATTTCTATAGTCTATAACCATCCTACTTTTTCCTCTTTTTTGTTCACTATGTTTATTTACTATAAATGCTGGACTGTTATGTTTACTATTACTTTTTTGTATATATTTATATTTCAAATAATATGTCTTTTAAGTTCTCCATTATATAAAAATAAATATATTGATCATTATGGTGAATTAAATTGTGATTATCATGCTTAAATCAATTTGATTGGTTATGCACACAAAATTATCATTAAATCACTAAATTAATGGCAATAATGTTTGAGTTATTAAAAGTTGATGGGGTTGTTCAATTATTCATTAGCTTAATTAAAACAATTATTAATAACTATTAATGATGTTCAATAAATAGGGTAGGATATTGTTAATTATTTAATTTGAAAATGAGAAAAAAAATAGAAAAAAGTATCAAAAAATAAAAAAGATAAATAAGAATGAAGACCATACAAAGTGTCACATCACCTAACTTATGACTCTCTTTTAAATATATATATATAGATTGTTGGTTAACTCCACGTTTCCAATTATCTTAACACGGGTGTTTATTTTCCTTTTATTAATTTACTAGTACAATTTAAAGGGGAAAAAAAGGTTCACCAACTACCACCAAGTAATGAATATCAGTTCTTTTCTCCAAGAACTATCAACTCTTAAAATTGTTTTTCAGATTTTCACTAATGATTGCTCACTACATTTGGTCATTTCATGCACACATTGAGAGTTCTTGGTATTTTTTGTCTCTTAATTCAGCTTAATTTGGAAATATGGATAATGAAAATGAGAAGTATTGACTGTGGATTGAAGAAATTAACATCATAACGCATAAGAGTGTAGGAAAATTATTTATTTATTTCAAAAATTTATTCTGCAGTCATTATAGAAGTGTATTTGAAAAGTCATAAATTTAATTACTTTACTTGAAAAGAAGGATTATAGAAAATACACCACTTGGCCCACACTTGTCATATATATATATTAAGTGTGACTCTTATCAAAATAGTTAAAAGACAAGTGTTAATATGCTTGTCATAGGGAAAAACTTTAACTTTAGCCTATAAATAGGCTATATTCTTAGCCATCAGAATGTATTAACCAACTTTAAATTTTTCTTTACTTTAATTTCTTACTCCGCCATTTTCTCCTCTTCTTTCACCCTTCTTTATATTATTACTTATTTAATTAAAGGATCTATTATTTATACCATTTTTTAAATTAACTTGTTAGTATTTGTATTAATAATTTTGTTAATTCTTATATCCTCTAATTAATTAGGAAAGTACTTGTTTAATTCTGGGAAAATATTTACACTGCTGAAATAGTTTTTTAGGACAGTATCTAGCACGACTCAAGTATAATTAATATATCGCTTAATAAAATATCGTTGTCATGACCCAAAAATGAGGGTCATGATGATACTTGTCGTGGGGTACCTTGACAAGTAAGCCTATCACCCAAACTAATACAAAAAGAGAAAAAGATAGAAATATCCCAAGGTAAGGCTTCTAGAATAACGTCGAACAATACAAGTAATGATAACAAGGACTATCCAAAATACCGATCATGCCCAAAACATCGTATCAATAGTGTAAGAACTAATAATATAATTTAGGAGTCAAATACATTAGAAAAATAACTACAAAATAATAATATCTATCTCTGAATACTAATAAAGACATAACTACTATAGAAAGATAGAGGTAAACTCCGGACGCATGAATGTCTAACAGCTGCCTTGGAAGATCCAACAATCGCCCAAGTCAAGCAAGTTGAGGCGCACACAAGCTAGGACCTGCACCGAAATGGTGCAGTAGGCATGAGTACAGTCCACTTGTACTCAATAGGTATCATAGGCCGACCAAGCAAAATAGTAAATGAAGCATATAATATATACACTAAGGGCACGTCACCTGCAATCAGAAAATGTCCCACAATAGTAGCCCAACCCGCTTGCACTAACAGTTCTAATATATCACATATATTGCAACATCACAACCAGAGAGAACACAAGTATGCATAATATCACATATAAGTAGAACAAAGGGGAACATGCATATACAAGATCATCAAATACAAGTAAAAGAAGTTAAGACAATTACATAGATGACAAGTCAATATGAAAGTACAACACAATATAAACACAATAAAGTAAGTGCAATGTATATGATAATGATGATGATGCACGATGTCATCGCACAACCCCCAAAATCATTGTACAATCCCCATATACACCTACGGAGGCAAGCCTCCCAACGTAGGACCCATGGGGGTTCGTAACCCGTATACAATCCACATATCTCATATCTCCTTTCCGGCACATACCTCGAAAAGGGTTTTATAAGGTGTTACAATATCTCCTCTCTGGCACATCCCTCGGGGAGGTTTTTAAAAAGGTGTTGTTAGTGTTACTCAGGCGTTGCCACAGTGGTACCAATGTTTCATGAATGAGTATGATATGAAGTGTAATGCTTACAGCCAATCACAATGAGTATTTCCATAATCAACCACATGATATATTTTCACAACCAACCACAATGATACATTTTCACAACCAACCATAATGATACATTTTGACAACCATGTGAGCTAATATCCACTCATTATTTTCGTTTCATCCATGAATTTCAACATGTCTCATATACCAATAAGTATGAATATATCACAATACACCAATGGTTCTACGTTAGACATTTCAACAACATAATATAATTATTCACATGTATTCAAGGCTACCAATATCACATAGGACTCCACACAATCATGCACATCACATAATATCTTAATTTTGACAATTACATCACATATGGGTCCCCGCATGGGCAAAATGCATAGATAATCATTTTTCATGATTAGTTTTCACCTCTAACATGTATTTTGTAATATCATTTACTACCCAACCCAGTCAGAAAGAGTTAATGACACCTACCTCAAAAGTCGAAACTGATCCGCTACACTTCGAACCCACAATCTTATTTTTCACGAACAATCTCGAAATCCACTAAAAACATCAAATATGGAATATACGCATCAAAGAAAAATCAACGACACTCATATTGACTACTTTTGGTTCGGAATCAAAACGGACCCCCAAAACAAATTTCCAAAAGAGAAGGGCAAAATCAGAACTTTACTTCAAAAACATGTTCCCCATATTTTTAAGAATCTATAGCTGAAAATTTAAATTAAATCAAGTAAAAAATGAGGTTCAAATTGAAGAAAAACCATTTTAAAGCTTTACAGGATAAAATCTTTAAAATTCGAATTAAAATCAAGAATCGGAGTTGTTTTTAAGGTTAAATTGATGAAAAACTAGTAATTATAAGATAAAAATATTATTTAAGTGAAAAGAAGAGAAATTGGGTTTAAAATCAAGCCCTAAGATTTTTGGGGTTTTGAGAAATTAATCAAAAAATTACTAAGAAAAGGGTGAATTCTTACCTTAAATCCGTAATAAAATCAAGAAATAGGTGTTAATCTAGCTTCTCAAGCTCCCACAAACTTTACTTTTAAGCTTCCACACTATTTTAAGGGTTAACTCCCAAGAGGCAAGATGAAAAATGAGAAAAAGGGGCCAAAAGGGTATTTATATTGCAGAAAAATCTTGTTTATGCACTAGATTTTCCCCTTCAAGTTCACCTCGGACTTCGACGGGGTGCCTGAGATTCGTTTGGAGTCTGATATATGCACACAAACTATGAAACCATACTAAATTCTATGTTCCAAAAGAGTTAGAGAAACCGAATTTTCGAAAAAAAATATCATTTTCAAAAAGTTAACCCCCAAAATCCGAAATCTCAATTTTCCAATCCGAGGGTCGAAATGAGATTTAAAAGCTGTAAAATCACACCAAATATCTTACCATCCTAAATTTGATATTTTAAATTTGCTGGCAAAGTAAGATTTTCCATCCTAGGTCGTTTCAACCAAATGTGGGTCCCACGCCCATATTCTCAATTTTTCAACTTTCCGATCAATAGGTCAAAATGAGCTCGGGTGGACTGAAACACAAACCAAAGGTCTACCTAGCCTAAAATTGATATTCCGGAGATACTGGAATAGTCAATTCAATCATCCATCGCATGGATAAAAAAATATCCCCATAAGTCTAAAATAAGGCTCCCGAAGCCATAAAAAATCACAATATCGCATAAATGGTACCAAAATGCATAAAAAATCATGTCAATCACTCTCACACCCTAGAAATACCATAATACAACTACGGGAAGTGGTAAAAATAGTCAAATCATACAAAATCAAATTTTTTTACATATTTCATCAAAAGTTTAGATCTTGACATCATCCACCACTAAAAATCTAGTTCGTCCTCAAATTAAGACAAAGAAATGCCTGAATCAATGAAGAGTTGAGGATAAGAACTATACATATCAGACTCAACCTCCCAAGTAGCCTCATCTACAGGTCGATGTTGCCACTGAACCTTAACCACATGGATAACTCTAGAGCGCAACCGTCTAACATCCCTAGCCAAAATAGAGACCGACTCCTCAACAAAGGACAATCGCTTATCTAACTGAACTGAATCCCAACAAATGAAATGAGACTCATCTGGAATATAGAGAAAAGCATAAAAATATGAAAAACTGAATGAACAACTGATAGATTAATGGGAAAAGCCAACTCATAAGCCTCATCACCAACAGTCTGAAGAATCTTAAATAGACCGATATACCTGGGGTTAAGATTTCCCCTCTTCCCAAGCCTCATCACACCCTTCATAGGTAAAAATTAAAGGAAAACACGATCACCAACACCAAATCTCAAGGCACGAAGTCTACGATCGGCATAGCACTTATGCCTACTCTGAGCTACTCTAAGTCTATACAGAATAACCTAGACTCTATCCAAAGACTCACAAAGCAAGTCCGTACCTCAAGGTCTTACCTCTAAAACCTCAAACCAACCCACTGGGGAGCGATAATGCTTAGCATACAATGCCTCAAAGGGTTCATATCGATACTATAATGGTAGCTATTATTATATGTAAACTCTGCTAAAGCCAAATGTTGCTCCCATTGGCCACCAAAATCCATCACGCATGCGCGAAACATATCCTCTAAAACCCAGATAGTCCGCTCTGAATGGCCATCCATATAGGGGTGAAACACTGTATTGAGATCCACTCAAGTACCCAACTCATCCTAAAATTTTTTTCAAAAGTGAGATGTTAACACAGGACCTCGATCTGAAATACTGGACACCGGCGCACCATAAAAATACATAATCTCACAAATATAGATGTGGACCAACCTCTCAGCGCTGAATAAGACCTGAAAAAATAAAATAAGCTAACTTGGTCAATTAATCCATAATGACCCAGAAACTATCATAACCATGAGATGTATGAGGCAAACCAATCAACAAGTTCATGGTGATCTGTTTTCACTCCCACTTGGGAATGGGTAACCTTTGAAGCAACTCACCAGGCCTCATATGCTCGGCCTTTACTTTCGATAACATAGGTAACAAGCCACAAAATCTACCATATCTCGCCTCATACCACCCCACCAGTAATGCTTCCTTAAATCACGATACATTTTAGTCACACCTGGATAGATATAATATCTGGAATAATGGGCCTCCTCCAAGATCAACCTAATCCAATCACTCACTCTCGACACACAAACTCAGTCCCCAATCCTTAAAAATCCATCTGAATCAAGTGAGGCTTTCTTAGCATCCCCACTTAACACCTTATCTCAAATCAACCTCAATTCAATATCATTAAACTAAAGAGCTCGAATCTACTCTATCAAAGAAGATCTAGCCTTCATAAATACCAAAACACACTCTGGTGTTAAAATATCAAGCCTAACTATCTAGTTAGCTAAAGGCCGAACCTCTAAGGCTAAAGGTGTCTCTTGGGTCAAAAGATGCGCCTAGCTACCCATTCTAGTCGACTTTCGGCTTAAGGCATCCACAACCATATTTGCTCGGATAGTAGAGGATAGTCAATTCATAATCCTTAAGCAACTCAAGCCAATGGCACAGCCTCATATTAAGATCTCGCTGGGTAAAGAAGTATTGAAGGATACAACGATTTAAGAAGATCTTACAATAGACTCCATACAAATAGTGCCTCCACAAATTCAAGGCAAACACAACTGTGCACAACTCTAATCATAGGTAAGATAATTTCTCTCATGAGGCTTCAATTGACAAGATGCATAAGTAATCATCTTTCCCTCCTGCATAAACACAACCCATAACCCAACATCTTAAGCATCACAAAAGACGGTAAAACCCACGCCCTTCTTTGGCAAAGTCAAGATAGGAGCTAAAGTCAATAAATTCTTAAGCTTATGAAAGCTCACCTCACAAGCATCGAACCACTAAAAAGAAATATTCTTTTGGGCCAACTTGGTCAATGGATCTACAATGGATGAAAACCCTCAACAAAACATCGATAATAGCCTGCTAAGCTAATAAAACTATGAATCTCAGTGGGCGAAGTAGGTCTAGCCCAATCGTGAACCACTACAACCTTGGCTGGATAAACTATAATACCTTTCTTAGTCACCACATGACCTAAAAAAGAAATAGATACCAAACAAAACTCGCCCTTAGAGAACTTAGCATGTAACTTCTTATCCCTCAATCTTTGAAGCACAATCCGCAAATACTCCTCATGCTCAACCTCACTCTTGGAATACACCAAGATATCATCTGTAAACACAATAACAAAGGAGTTAAGATATGGTCAAAACACTCAGTTCATCAACTCTATGAATGCGATAGGGGCATTGGTCGACCCGAAGGACATGACCCAGAATTCAAAATGACCATATCGATTCTGAAAAGCTATCTTTGAAATATCCGAAGCTCTAATCCTCAACTGGCGATAACCAGACCTCAAATCAATCTTGAAAAATATTGGAACACCTTGAAGCTGATCAAACAAATTATCATTACGAGGAAGAGGATACTTATTTTTAGTCATCACCTTATTCAACTGTCGAGAATTAATACACATCCATATAGACATATCCTTCTTCTTAATAAACAAGATAACTGCACCACAAGGTGAAATACTAGGCCAAATAAATCCCTTATCCAACAACTCCTACAACAGATCCTTCAGTTCATTCAACTCTGCTGGGGCCATCCTATAAGGAGGAATAGAAATGGGCTTGGTGCTTAGCTCAACATTAATAGCAAAATTAATATCTCAATCTGGAGGCATACCAGGCAAGTCCATAAAAACACATTCATAAACTCATAGATAACAAAAAAAGAATCCAAGAAAGGAAGTGGTACAATACTGGTGTTACGAATATGATCTAAGTAAGATAGACATCCCCTCTCAATCAATTTATGAGCCCAAAGATAAGATATAATCCTCTTAGGACCCAAATGAAGTGCACTCTTCCAAGCTATTCTTGGCATAACCGGTGAAGCTAAAGTCACAATCTTATCAAAATAATCTAAGACAACATGATAAAGAGCTAACCGATTCATACAAAAAATAATATCGAAGTCAACTATATCTAACATAACCAAATCTACCAAAGTCTCATGCCCAGCAAAAGTCATAAAACAAGATCGGTACACCTAATCCACCACTAAAGAATCACCTACCGGGTAGATATATGAATAGGCATGGCAAGAGGCTTACTAATAGAATCAAAACCCAAAGCAAAATACATAGATACATAAGAGAAAGTCAAATTGGGATCAAATAACATATATATAGGTATGAAACAAATGGGAAAGATACTTGTGATCACAATATTTGAAGCCTCTATCCCAGGTTTGGCTAGTATAGCATAACACTGCCCACGACTACCAACTGGATGAGTAGCCCCACGACCAACACCACAGGCTCTACCATCTTATCTTTCACACCTTTTGTAGAACCCCTATCACTTATAGATGAAGTAGAAGTAGCTCTAAATACACGGTGAGAACAATCCTTGGCCACATGGCCAGTATCATCACACACAGAGCAACCTCTACCACCAGTCTCAATAGGAGATGTACACATGGGCTCGAATGGCCACCCTAAACTACTGAACTAAAAGATCCACCACCTGAACTCTATAAAGTCATTTAGACTGGCTACCATGGTAGCCATGAGAACCTCTAAAATCTCTACCTCAATAGGTCTAATTTTGAACTCACCAAAATATCACACCTTCTTGGCACCTCCCTGAGATGCACTAGTAATATCCTTTACCATCTTAGAATACTCCATAATACTCTAAAAAAAAGCCCTCAATACAACCATTTGAGATGTAGCCAACTGCAGTAAAAACCTCCAAACCCTTCACAAACTTTTGAACCTTCTCACACTAGAGGAAATACTATCATAAGAATATCTAGACAGGGAATAAAAGTGTTCCTTATACTCCATAACTATCATGGAGCCCTGCAACAAATGATCAAACTCGTCCCTTATAGTATCTCTCAAATTAAAAGGCACAAATGTCTCTAAGAAGGCCTCAACAAACTGATCCCAAGTCATTTTAGGGGAACCACAAGGTCTATAACTTATAAATAACCTCTACCAATCTCTAGCACCATCTCTCAACAGATAGGTCGTATAAGCAACGTTATCCATGCAAAAAGAGTGAAACACAACCCAGAATATAAGGTATGAAAGAACTTCTTATGATAAAATATAAAATGAGAGAACTTTACTAAAGATATCCTATAGCCTCTCAAAGATAAATACGGACTTCTACGTACCGATCTGCGAGAATCTATTAGACATCCCGTTCTTACACCATTGAGATTAATGAAACCTAGCTGCTCTGATACTAATTTATCATGATAAAACAATAAAGGTCATAATGGTACTTGTTGCAGCATACCTTGACAAGTAAGTCTATCACCCAAACTGATACAAAAGAGAAAAAAACAGAAATATCCAAAGGTAAGGCTTCTAGAATGAAGTCAAACCATACAAGTAATCATAAAAATGCAGAAAGGACTATCCAAAATACCGATCATGCCCAAAACCAAGTGTCAATAGAGTAAGAACTACTAATGCAATCAAGGAGTCAAATACATTAGAAAAATAACCACAAAGGAATTATATCTATCTCCAAATACTAATAAAGACATAACTACTATAGAAATATAGAAGTGAACTTAGGATGTATGAATGTCCAATCGCTACCTAGGAAGCTCCAACAATCACCTGAGTCAAGCAAGCTGAGGCGTACTCAAGCTAGGATCTGCACCGAAAGGGTGCAATAGGCATGAGTACGATCCACTTGTACTTAGAAGATATCATAGGCCGACTAAGTAAAGTATAAAATAAAGCATACAAAATATACACTAAGAGCACACCACCTTCAATCAAAAAATTTCTCACAAGGGTAGCGCACACCGCTTTCACTAACAGTTCTAATATATCAAATATATTGCAATATCACAACAAGATAGAACACAAGTATGCATTATATCACATATAAGCAGAACAAAGAGGAACATGCATATACAAGATCATCAAATACAAGTACAAGAAGATAAGACAATAACATAAATGACAAGTCAAATGGTAGTACAACACAATATAAACACAATAAAGTAAGTGCAATATATATGATAATGATGATGATGCACAAGGTCATCGCACAACTTCCGAGATCATCGCACAATCCCCATAAGCCTCCCAATGCAGGACCCATGAGAGGTTTTTCAACCCATATATAATCCAGATATATCATATCTCCTTTATGGAACATCCCTCAGAAAGAGTTTTATAAGGTGTTATAATATCTCCTCCCTGACACATCCCTCGGGGAGGGTTTCAAAAAGGTGTTGCCAATGTTACTCAAGTGTTGCCACAGTGGTACCAATGTTATATGAATGAGTATGATATGAGATGTAATGCTCACAAACAATCACAATGAGTATTTCCAAAATCAACCACATGATATATTTCCACAACTAACCCCAATGATATATTTTCAACACTATGTGAGCCAATATTCACTCATTATTTTCATTTCATCCATGAATTTCTAAATGTCTCATATACCAAAAAGTATGAATGTATCACAATACATCAATGGTTTCATATTTGACATTCAAAAACATAGTATAGTTATTCACATGTATTCAAGGCTACCAACATCACATAAGACTCCACACAGTCACACATATCACATAATATCTCAATTTCGACAATTACATCACATATAGGTCCACGCATGAGAAAAATACATAGAAATACATTTTTCATGATTAGTTCCCACCCTTAACATGCATTTTGTACCTTCATTTACTACCTAATCCAGTCAGAAAGAGTTAAGCCATAACCTACCTCAAAAGTCAAAATTGACCTGCTACACTTCGAACCCACAATCTTATTTTTCATGAACAATCTCAAACTCTACTAAAAATATCAAATATAAAATCTACGCATCAAAATAAAATCAACAACACCCATATTAACTACTTTTGATTTGGAATCAAAACGGACACCCAGATCGCGTTTCTGAAAAAGAAGGGCAAAATTAGAAATTTACTTCAAAAACACGTTTCACACATTTTTAGAAATCTACAGCTGAAAATTCAAGTCAAATCGAGTGAAAAATGAGGTTCAAGTTGAAGAAAATTATTTTTAAGCTTTACCGGGTAAAATCTTTGACATCCGGGTTACAATCAAGAATCGAAGTTGTTTTGTAGGTTAAATTGATAAAAAAAACTAGTATTATAAGATAAAAATATTATTCAAGTGAAAAAAGTAAAATTGAATTTAATATCAAACCCTAAGATTTTTGAGAAATTAATCAAGAAATTACTAAGAAAATGGTGAATTCTTACCTTAAATTTGCAATAGAATCAAGAAATAGGTGTTAATCTAGCTTCCCAAGCTCCTAAAAACTTTACTTTTAAGCTTACATACTATTTTAGGGTTTAACTCCTAAGAGGCAAGATGAAAAATTCGCGAAAAGGACCAAAAATAGTATTTATATTGCAGAAAAATCTGGTTTACGCACTAGATTTTTTCCTTCAAGTTCACCTTGGACTTCGACGGGGTGCTCGAGATTCATTTGGAGTTTGATATATGCAAATAAACTATGCAAATATACTAAATTCAACATTCTAGATGCATTAGTGAAGTTAAATTTTTGAAAAAATATCGTTTCCAAAAAGTAAACCACCAAAATCTGAAATCGCAATTTTACAAACTGAGGATCAAATTGAGATTTAAAAGCCATAAAATCACAGCAAACATCTTACCATCCTAAATTTGACATTGAATCTATTGGCGTAATCGTATTTCCATCCAAGGTCGTTACGATCAAATTTGGATCCCACACATATATTCTCAATTTCCAAACTTTTCGATCAATAGTTCGAAATGAGTTTGGATGCACCAAAACCCAAACCAAAGATATACCTAGCCAAAAATCAATATTCAAGTTGCTGGTGCAATCCGTTCAGTCATTCGTCGCACCGATCAAAAGATATCCTCATAAGTCCAAAATAAAGCTTTCGAAGTCATCAAAAACCACAATATCACATAAATGGTACCAAAATTCATCAAAAAGCATGTCAATCACTCCAACACCCAAGAAATACCATAATGCAACTACGAGAAGGGGTAAAATAATCAAATCACACAAAATCATAAATTTTACATATTTCATCAAATTTTTAGATTGTTACAATCGTAGTAATATTTATTTAATACTCAATTTCATTAACTTGCTAATAAGTAATTATATCACTATTATATTATTATACTACTAATATAACTATTGTTATATTATTAGTTTGCTAACAATTGAAAAATATTGTTATAGGTATTTCACCATTGTTTCCCAACAATCTTAGAAACTATGGCAAATAATTCTACTCTTTGTACTTCTACTACCGACACAACTCATAATACTCCTGTTTCGGTTGTTCTACCATATGCTAAGTCGTTTCTTGATGTTTCAAAGATTGAAATATTTTCTAATGTAAACTTTAAAAGGTGGCAAGAACTAATCTTTTCACTACTTGATGTTCATGGTGTTGTATATGCCTTGTAACAAACACAACCTGATGCAGATGTTGATAGCCAAATTTTAGAATCATAGCAATACACCAATAAGGTATGTCATCATACTATTTTACAAGTAATTTCTAATAAACTATTGATGTGTATTGCAGTTGCAAAGAAGCAAAAGTCATTTGGGAAGCTTTAATCTAGAAGTTTATGGCTGAAGATGCAACCAAACAAAAATTTATGGTGGGAAAATTCTATAAATGACAAATGAGTGATGTGAAAGAAACAAAAATTCAAATAAATGAATACCAAAAGTTGCTAGAAGATTTGAAGGCAGAGAAGATCTCTTTACTAGAAAAATTTGTTGCTAGAGTGTTGATTGAGAAATTGCTCGAATCATGGAATAACTATATAACTAACTTGAAACATAAGCAGACAAACTTTGCTATTGAGGAAATAATAACTCATATTATAATTGAAGATACCAACATAAAAGAGGCATTCAAAGCAAAGTAGACTATGCTCAAGAAAATTTAGTACAAGGTCAACACAATAATAACATAAGGTATGGTAATAAATATCAAGGTTACAAGCCTAACGATCTCATTTTAAGAAGAGAAAAGACACTTGTTTTACTTATGAAAACCATGTCATTATGACGCTCAATGTAGACAAAGAATGAGAAATAACAACAAAATGAGAAATCCTTCTTAAGATAATTTAGCTAAAGGAGATGAAATAATTGTAGCTGTTATTTGTCAAGTAAATATAGTGACACATATAAAAGAATGGACGATAGACTCTGGGGCTACTCGACACGTTTTATCAAATCGAGAAGCATTTGCCTCCTATACATCAATATGAGATGACAGTTAAGTGGTCTACCTTGGAAATTGAAGAACTGCTAAAGTCTTGGGCAAGGGTAAAATTCTCCTAAAACTCACTTTGGTAAAAAATTTAGCCCTCATGGATGTGCTACATGTTCTTACAATGCGAGCAAACCTAATTTCTGTGGCTTTGCTCAATAAAGCTGGAATGAAAGTGTCTTTTGAATATAATAATATTATTTTGACAAAAACTAATGTATTTGTGGGAAAAGGCTACTGTAACCATAAACTTTATGTACTTAATATTATCAATGATAATGCATCAACTTCTGCTTATATGATTGAGTCTATTTCTTTATGGCATGTTAGATTATGATATATTAATATTAAATATATGAAGAATATGCAATCAATTATTTTAATATCTAGTTTAGATTCATGTAATTTCGATAAATGTGCTAAGCTAAAATTACTAAAATGTTTTTCAGTTAATAGAGAACCTGAATTGTTATATTTGATTCACACTGATTTGGGTGATTTAAAACAAACTATGACTAGAGGTGGTAAAATATATTATGTGACTTTTATTAATGATTTCTCTAGATTTACTAAGTTGTCTTTTCTTAGAAATAAAGATGACGCATTTGATGCTTTTGTGTCTTATAAAACTGAAGTTGAAAATCTGCTTAATAGAAAGATCAAGAGAATTAGATCTGAAAGAGGTGGGGAATATGTACCTTTTAAATACTTTTTGTGAAAAAGAAAGTATTATTTATGAAGTAACTCTACCTTATTCTCTCGAGTCAATGGTGCAGCTAAAAGAAAAAAATAAGACATTGAAAAAAATAATGAACTCTATGTTAATTAGCTCTAATGCACCTGATAATTTGTGGGGTGAAGCTATCTTATATGTATGTTATTTACAAAATATAATTCATCATTAAAAAACTGGCAAAACTCCTTATTAATTATGGAAAGATTATAAACCTAATTTGAAATTTTTAAAAAAGTGTGGGGTTGTCTTGCTAAAGTTCTTCTTCTTGAATCTAAAAAGAGGAAAATAGATTCTAAAACGGTTGATTGCATGCTGTGATAGAATCTCTCATGAACCTGTTGAAATAAAAGAACTGAGAAGGAATAAATGGCCTAGAAAAGAACATTTTTCTTATGGAAATGATTTTCAAACTTTTCTTCTCGATAATGAACCATCAAATTATTTTAAAGTTGTATCTTCTTCTGATTCTAAATTTTGGAAAGAGGCAATAAAAATTGAACTTGATTCAATTATGAAAAATAATATGTGGATTTTAACTGATCTACCTTCTGGTGCAAAATTGATTGATTGTAAATGAATTTTTAAAAGGAAACTTAATCCAGATGGTTTTATAGAAAAATATAAAGATCGGTTAATAGATAAAGGATTTTCTTAAAAGCAAAATATTTATTATTTTGATACATTTGCACCAGTAGCAAGAATTTTTTCTATTCAAATATTAATTGCTTTGCCATCAATTCATAAGTTTTTTATCCATAAAATGGATGTAAAAATGGCTTTCTTAAATGGTGATTTAGAAGAAGAAATTTATATGGTTCAACCTGAAGGATGTATAATTTATGGACAAAAAAATAAAGTTTATAAATTAATTAAATCTCTTTATGGACTTAAACAAGCTCCTAAATAGTGGCATGAGAAATTTGATCAAGTCTTAATAAAAAAACGTCTTTTCTTTCGTTAAAGTGGATAAATGTATTTATACAAAAGTGGTAGATGATGATTATGTGATAATTTGCTTATATGTTGATGACATTCTTATATTTGGTATACGTTTAAATATTATAGAACGTACCAAATCATTTTTTCTACTAACTTTGATATGAAAGATTTGGGTAAAGTGAATACAGTATTGGGAATTAAAGTTATAAGGAACGAAGATGATATAATGTTGTCATAAGAATATTATGTGGAAAGACTTATTAAGAAGTTTTAGTGTTGGGAGGTAACTCCTATAGGCACTCCTTATGATGCTAATTCTAAATTAAAAAAGAATAATGATGACCCAGTTGCTCAATGTAAGTATGCACAGATCATTGGGAGTCTGATGCATTTAATGAATTTTACTAGGTCTGATATAGCCTATGCTATGAGCAGACTGAGGCCTCATTTGTTTGCACTTAATGGAGGTTTGAATCCAAATGGTTCATACTTTAGAGAATTAAGTGCATTTATTTTTTATTATAACTTTAGTTCTTAATAGGTCTGAATGGGTCTTATTCATTCAGATCTAGAACAAAGTCTTAATAGGTCTGAAGAGGTATTCTAGTGTTGGATAATATTCGCCATCACTCTATTCATAATCATTAGTCACCACCACTAACCACCCCTACCACCGCCACCATTGTCAACCACCACCCACCACCACCAACCACCTTTACCATTACAACCACCATCGATAACAAATATCTCTTCAAGCTACTATTGTCAACCGTTATTACACCTACTACCTCTATTATTCTAATTATATTCACGCCACCATCTCCGTCAATAGCACCACCATCATCAACAACTACCAGTCAATCCCTCATCTATCACAACTAGCACCACCGCTAACTACCACTAATACATCATAACCTCCACACATTCTTCGGCCGCCACCATCATTGTCACTAGTAACGCCACCTCTACCACCACTTCAACCACTATCATCACTAAAATTTATCTCTACTAACAATTATCTCCACCATCACAACTAATAACATCTTCAACTAGCACCAACACATCATAAACCACCATGCATTCATTTTTCAGTCATCATAATCAATACCTCCAACTACTAACATCAAACAATGTCACATCACAACCATCACCATTATTAATCACCACCATTATAATGGTCATTACAATACCAAACATTACAATTATCACCACCAATATTATTAATCACTAACATCAATCATTGTCACCGCAACCATCATTATAAACCATCTCCACTATCACTAACAAACATAAATATTTTTTTGAATCAACTAATAATTTTGTTGTATTAAATTACATACTTTTATAATATATAATTAATTTTTTATTTGAATTGTATTTTTTATTTTATTATATAGACAAATAATTTTTTTTTGCATATTCAGATGTTGAAAAACGAATTGTCTTAATCATTCAATTTTCATATCTAGAGACAACATCTTAATTATTTAGAGGTGTGTTCAGATTCAGACGTCTGAATCTTAAAAAAATAAATGCAGCCTGAGTAGATATACTCATAATCCCAATAAAGAGCATTGGTCTGCATTAATGTTACTGATGATATATTTGAGAAGAACCATGAATTATGGTATCTTGTATAGTGGATTTACTTCTACTTTAGAAAGGTATTGTGACGCAAATTGGATCTCTAATTCAGATGATATAAAATCCACTAGTGGTTATGTGTTCACCCTTAGTGGGGGTGCAATATCATAAAGATCAGCTAAGGAGACGATCATTGCTAGATCAAGTATAGAATAAGAGTTTATGGCTCCAGAGTTAGCTGGTACTATGGTTGAATGGATAGAAAATTTCTTAGTGAATATCCCTTTTAAAAAGGATGATATATTGTCTAATATCCATTTTAAAAAAAGGATTATTTGGTGCCTCCTGTGTATATACACTGTGATTGTCAAGCCGCAATTGCTATTGTGAAGAATAAATCTTACAGTTGTAAGAGTAGACATATGAAATTGAGGCATGATGTTATGAAGAAATTGTTGAGAGATGGAATAATTTCCATTTACTATGTGAAGTCAGAATTGAATTCGGCCAATTCACTAACTAAACCTGTGGGAAGAAAATTAATTCTTTAAACCTCAAAAGAGATGGGGTTAAGGCCAATATGATTGTCAATAGAGATGGTATCCCATCCTATGTGATTGGAGATCCCATGAAGTAGGTTCATATGATTAATAACAAGTCGATATTGACACTTTACACTTATTGAGAGTGTTTGATCTGCTACTAAAATTGAGGGATGAGTTAGTAACTCTTAATGAATTCATAGTCCTTATGGATGGTGTATTTAAAGTAGTGTGCACTTGATGAATTCACCTGTATGAGAAGTGGAATGAGATTGTTCCTATGAGACTTTTGGCCTTAGTCTCTAGAGCTCTCATGAATACCAGGCACGCACATGGCCTATTGGTGTAAAACTACGTTGAACAACAAAATTACGATCAAAATATGATTGATAAGGTTTTTGGCTTACAATAAGAGTTATTCAGTTCATAGAAATATTATATTTCACCAATAATTCTATAAGTTAAATTTTATTGGTCTAAGTTTGGTTCATGTTCCAGAAGACACCAAACCTACTGTATTTTGACCATGCAAATCCAACAAGTTAAAACTCTTTTTCCTTCAAATTCTTTTGAAATAATATGGATATTGTAGGAAGATTATTTGTTTATTTCAAAATAATTTATTGTGTAGTAATTATAGAAGTGTATTTGGAAATACATGAATCTTATTACTTTACTTAGAAAGGAGGATTATTGAAAATACATGCATGCCATTTTCTTACCATTTGGCCTACACTTGTCATACATATATTAAGAGTAGCTCTTATCAAAATAGTTAAAAAACAAGTGTTAATAAACTTGTCACAAGGAAAAGCTTTAACTTTATCCTATAAATAGGCTATAGTTTTAGCCATCAGAATGAAGTAATCAACTTTAAATTTTCCTTTACTTTAATTTCCTACTCCTGCATTTTCTCCTCTTCTTTCACCCCTTCTTTATATTATTATATATTTAATTAAAGGGATTTATTAGTTATATCATCTTCTAAATTAACTTTTTGGTATTTATATCAATAATTTTATCGATCCATGTATCCTCTAATTAATTAGGGAAGTACTTCCTTAGTCCTGGGGAAACATTTCACACTGCTGAAATAGTTTCTTAGGACAGTGCTTAGCACGACTGAAGTATAATTAATATATCGGTTAGTATAATATCGTAGTAATATTTATTTAATACTCAATTTCATTAACTTGCTAATAAGTAATTATATCACTATTATATTATTATACTGCTAATATAATTATTGTTATATTATTAGTTTGCTAATAGTTTAAAAATATTGTTATTGGTATTTTACTATTGTTCCCCAACAATGAGAGGGGTTTTATTTTTTCGTTAAAATGGTCAAAACAAAGTAATTTTTTCATCCTCTAATCTTATTCAAGTGGATTATTGATAGGAAAAAGTCTCAATAATACTCTATCCGTAAAGGAACGGGATAATTTACACTATTTGCAAACTAAAAAGTATTTTGACATGTAAATGTCATTTATTTTCACACTGATAAATATAAGGCGATTTGTTAATAAATAAAATATGAATGAAATTAAAGTAAAAAAGGAGGATAACATTGAAAATTTCCAAATATACATAGACAAAATTGAGCATTTTATAGGCATCAAATGAATGAGAAGATAGGTTTTAAGCGAGTTAAAAGTAGCACAAACAAAACAGGTCATTCAACTCTCCCTCAAAAAACAAAAAGTTGCATAATTATGGTCAAAAGTCATACATCTAATTTAGTTTTAAGAAATAACATTATATTGAGTGAATCCTACTTTACCCCCTAATTTTTAATGTCATGATTCGAAAATCAAGGATTATGATGGCATTTGTCATAGCAAACATTGACAAGTAAGCCTATCAAAACTAAAAACCCAAGGCAAGACTTCTAAAGCGAAGCCGAACTACACAAACATTATGATACTAAAAATACAATCAAGATATCAAACCAAAATTACAAAACCTAGTGTCACAGTGTAACAACAAACTAATACAATTTAAAGTCAAATTATACATAAGATATCAAAAAGGGAACAAACTCTAACTCTGAATACTATAAGACATAGTCTATATAAGAAAAGGTAGTGGTCAACTATGGATGCATAGATCAACCGCTACCTAGAACAGACTCCAAGTACTGCTTGAACAACTGTCGTGTCACATACTTGTGCTTGGTCGCTACAGAACAGAAAGGGCACAATAGGGGTGAGTACGGTCCACTTATACTCAATAGGTATCAAGGTCGACCGAGTAAAGTAGAAAATAAAGTATATAAATACAAACTACAGGCATACCACCGACAATCAGAAAATATCTTAAACGGTAGCCCACACCATCTCCACTAACCGTTCCACTATATATACATATAACAAGTACTAAATACAAGAAGGACACACAGATATACACATATACCAGGTATAAGTAGGGGAAAGAAATAGAAATTGACAGATATCACATCCACAACATAAACACAACATAAAAGCAACACATATATATGGAATGCAATGAAGATAATGATAATGATAATGATGATGATGATGCACGAGGTGGTCGTAGAACCTTCATATACACCTACCGAGCTATGCTCTCGAGGTAGGACCCATGGGAATTTCGTCAATCCATATACAATCAATATCCAATATCAATATCCATAAATTTTCTCTGACACATACACCGGTGGGGAGTTATTAAAGATATCACATTTTCTATTAGAAAAAGACAGTTTTCCCACTATTTTCATGGTGCTACCAATGTTTCATTAATGAATATGATATAAAGATGTAATCCTCACAACTAAACAAAATAAAAATATCTAATATCCAATCAATATACCAACCACGTGAGCTAAAAATCCACTTAAATCAACCAAACATCCATGATCTAATATAATCCATAAGACATCAAGTGAAATATGTAAAAATATGTCATTGACAGAACATAAATTCCAAAATCTAGGGATTTTCCACCAAAAGAGTGCAAATCAAGCACACATATATCACTACCAGGCCAACAACATCATATAAGACCTCGCATGGTCACACATAGCAAGTAATGTCTCAAAACCATCAAATATTATTCACGTAGCCCCCAACGAGCACGTAAAGAACCTAAACACATTTCCCATGATGCAACCCCGTACCCATAACATACTTTACATCATTATTAACTACCTAATCCAATCTGAGTAAAGTTAAGCCATAACCTACCTCAAATGTCGAAACCAAAAAAATTAAGCTTTTACCATCGAGATTTCACCTCACAAACAAACTCGAAATCAACTAAAGTAGACAAATATAAAATGTACACGTCAAAATTAAGCTAACGATACCCATATAGCCCACTTTCAAATGGAAATTAAAATAGAACCTTGAAAGTTTTCAATGAAGAAGGGTTAAATCAGAATTTTAGACGAAAAATATATATTTCTAAATTAAAGGAACTCATAGGAAAATATTCAAGTAAAATGGATTTAAATTGGGGCTTGAATAGAAGAAATGCTTATTTGGACCTTTCGAGCCAAAATTCCCAAATTTCACCTTTAAATCCGAGTTAAAGAAAGACTTAAATGTTAAAAATCGAAGAAAAATAATTGGAATAGGGAGTTGGAGCTTAGCCAAGATTATAAATGGAAGAAAATGCTCAAAACTCAAACCCGAAGCTCCAAGTCTCAAAAATGGTATAAGAATCTAAAAAAATAAAAAAATAATCCACCCAGGCATTACCTAAGCAACTATCGAGTCGCTTAGGCAACTGTGTTTTAAGCGACCAAGCATCGTTTAAGCTAAGCCCGCCTCATCGCATAAGCGACTAGGCTATTTCTTAAGCGACAGGCGTCTGGTTTGCCATTGTAGCTTAAGAGACTAGGCTATCGCTTAAGCAAGCCTGGTGTAGCTTAGGTAATATTTTGGATGTGAGGGAAAGTCACTTAATCGACCAAAAACATCGCTTAAGTGAGTGCATTATCTTGGCGCTTGGAGACTTTCAAATCTTCGTGGACCCCTGGGATTCATCTGGAATCTTGAGTACGCAAACGAACTATGCTACCCACTAAATTTGATGCTTTAAACTCAATAGTGATATCAGATTTTTGAAAAAACATCATTTTCACAAAATTGATCCAAAATTTTATTTTGTTATTTTTTGAATTAAGGGTCGAAATGAGATATAAAATTCATAAAACCACGCCTACCATTTTACCAACCTAAAATCAACATTACAGATCTGTTAGCATAATCCATTTTGCCATCCGATCAAAAGTTCTTGATTGAAGTCAATTAATAAATTTTTAAAACTATTAAAAACCACAATCTTGCATAAATTACGTCAAAATGCATAGGAATAGTGCCAATTATCCCCACACTCCAGAAGTACCACAATGCAACCACGGGGAGGGGTAACTACTATGCTTATCAGACTAGATCTCCTAAGTGGAATCATCTACAAATCGATGTCTCTATTGGACCTTAACAACTAGAATAGCTCTATAATGTAACCATATAACATTCCTGGCCAGAATGAAGACAGGCTCCTCAACAAAAGATAACCACTCATCAACCAGAACTGAATCCCATTGAATGACATGAGACTCATCTAGAATGTAACGACAAAGCATAAATTTAGGGCCAATGCTAACTTATAAGCCACATTCCTAATAGTCTGAAAGGTCTCAAAAGGTCCAATATACTTGGGGCTAAGCTATCCTCTCTTTTCAAACCTCATTACACCCTTCATAAGTGAAATACGAAGAAATACACGATTACCAACATTAATTCTCAAGGCATAAAGTTTGCGATCCATATAGCACTACTGCCTACTTTGAGCTGCTCGAAGTCTACCCTGAATGACTCGAACTCTATCCAAGGAATCATGAAGCACTACTAGAAAAAATAGGAAAACGACCACATGTGATTGCTTTTCCTGCTTTTGCGACCACAAAAGTAACCAGAAGGTGTGGTCTCAAAAAGAGTGGTTGATTTTTTAAAAGAGATCACCTGTGGTCACTTTTTCAGAAAAAAATTCAATATAAATTTTTATAAAAAAAAGATTCTGATTTAAAAAAGAGACCACCAGTGGTCGCTTTTAAAAAATTAATTAAATAATTTATTTAAAGAAAGCGACCACATGTGATCACTTTTAAATATATACTAATTAATTAATTTTAATAAACTTGTGGTCGCTTTTGTATGAATATTAATTAATTAAGTTTTTAATAAGCGACCGTATGTGTCTTTTATTAAAATTAATTAATTAAATAAATATAAGAAAGAGTTCAAATGTGGTCGCTTTTAAATATATATTAATAAATTAATTTTAACAATTTGTAAATTTAATTAATTAATATTTATATGAAAGCGACCACCTGCGGTCACTTTTATTTAATTAATATATTAAAATTTAAAAACCAACCACTAGTGATCACTTTTGGATTTAAGAATATTTAAATAATTAATTTTTAGAAAAGCGACCACATGTGGTCTCTTTTAAAAAAATTAATTAATTAGATAAATAATAGCAACCACATGTGGTTGCTTTTATTTGTTTAATAATTTTTTTAATAAAACCATTTGTAAAACTTAATTAATTAATTATATTAAAGCGACCACATGTGGTCGCTTTTATATATACAATTAAATAATTAATTTTAATAAAAGAGACCACCTGTGATCGCTTTTAATTAAGTAATTTATTAAATTTTTAAGAAGCGACCACAAGTGGTCAGTTTTGGATTTAAAAGTATTTAAATAATTAATTTTTATCAAAAATTTAATTAATTAATTATATAAAAGTGAACATATGTGACTGCTTTTATTTATTTAATAAAATTATTTATAAAAAATAATTAATTAATTATATAAAAGCAACCACATATGGCCGCCTTTATAAAAATTTCCTGATTATGGTGGGTTTCTTTGGTAAAATTTTTAAAAAACGATCAGATGTCGTCGCTTTTATAAGAATTTCTAGATTAACAACCACATGTGGTCGGTCATTCTGGTAATTTTTTTAAAAAAGCGACCATTTTTGGTCGGTTTTGCTGGTTATTTTTTCTAAAACTGACCATAAGTGGTCAATTTTTTGGTATTTTTGTAAAAAGAATTACAGCATATATATATGCTACATTCCATATCAAACCTGTTAAATACAATCAACCAATCAAATTTATCATCAAAATCAAATTTAACATCTAATCAACCATCATGAAATACAAATATTAAAATAAAATTATTAATACAAAATTCATCAATGTTCCAAAAATAATCTACAAATATACAAAAAAGTACAAAGCTATAACTCATAATCTTCATCTTCGTCCTCAACTATAGAATCAGAATCCTCTATAGTATAATAATCATCAAGTGGGCTTAGGCCTTTCGCAGCCCGAGGTGCATCACCAAGACACAATGTAAGAATCTGTGGAGATTGAGAAAAATTATTGATCTGCTCCTGCATCATTCTCATTTGTGATGTTGTTTCCTCCTCTTTCTTCCTTGCCGTCTTATTATGTGCAGCAAGCTCTTTAGTGAGTTAAGAAACCGTATTTTGTAGCAACTGAATGGTTTCTCTATCAACTGAAGAGGTAAAGGATGATCCACCGAACGAAGACCTAATATTCTCTATAAAATATTTTCTATGGTAGCCGTAGTATATGCCTCTAACTGGAGAACCCACGAATTGTTTCCAGTACTCCACCAATACATCTTTAGGTATTATTTATCCCTTACTTTTAGCAGGTTGAGTACTATGAAACACTTTAATCAACTGCATATATTTGTCTTATATTCAAAGTAAAGTAAAAATTAATAATAAAAAAATATTAAACTATTTGTACTTAAATAATATCAACTATGAGAAAAAAATTCATAAATACAAATGTGATTCTTATATGGGTAGTTTTTGCACGTGGCTCAACCTAGACATCTTCATCTGTTGGATTTTTCTTCTTCTTTATGTAGGTGTCATCGAATACCTCATGTAAACCTACCTTCCTACCTAATTTTTTTTCTGTATATGATAAAATTATTAATCTTCAAAATAAAAAAAATAATTAAAATAGAAATAAACAATTAAATTCATAAAAGTTACATACCATTTTTGCTTCACAGTAATCCGACTAACAGCTCCCGCAGTATATAGAGAGCCACCCTTGGCTGATACCCCGACTTTCTTTCCCTTTTCACTCAACACTTGAAATTCTTTGCTATTCCAATAGTGAAGAAAATCTTTCCACGGTTCATCAATTATAAATTGTGGCTGTCTCTTATTTTTTCTTGAATAATCCAACAGACCTTTCATTCTAAGTCTTGCTCTTTTACAAAAATTCTTCTGTATAGCAAAATAATCCGTTGGATCAAACAAAAATATTTCTAAAATAAAAACAACAGTTTAATATTCAAGTTTTTTGTTCTAACAATGTGTTAAGTAGTTGATAAGTTAGATCTTTACCTGAAATACTTTAAATATTTCATCTCTATAAAATTCTGGAACTTTCTGCCAACTCGTCCAATAGACTTTGAATCTGACAGATGTATTTACTCATAATTTTGAAATTCTATTATCGGGCATAAACCTACAATACAAGATCAAACATTAATATCATAGAGCATAATAATATAGTAAATGAAAAATGAATAATGTTGTTTTATTTAAAAATCTTACCCTGCTCCATATGAAATAATATACTGTCTCCGATTAGCATGTCCCTGTCCAAGCCGGAACAAGTGCTCCTGAATGCATTGTCTTCGGTGTATCTAAAGCACTATATTGTGTGACTCTTCGATGAAGATCAGTCAACCCAATAGATCTAGTAGAATCACTATGAGTACATGGGTGACTACTAGTAGAAGGTAGGGCAAACGACGGTAGATGACTGTATGTGCCAGCGATTGTCTGGTAGTACTATGACGACAATCACATGGCGATGGGAGAAGACTAAGTCTCTATAGAGCCATGAAGTAGACCCACATGTGTAGGATCAGTAACTGAATGATGCGATGACGTAGAATAAGAGGGTCATGCTGGACGTCATCTAATCGACTCTCAGATATATGAATCCCGATCGGTCGTCTATAGAGTGGAAGTTGTTTTTTCTTTTTTGTCTTAGTAGGATCAATTTTTTTCTTACCTTTGTCATCTTTACCTCCTATCTAATTATTTGAAGTTAAAAAGTAGTTAGTCCCTACAAAAAAAATAAACAAAATGGCCCTTTTAGAATCTTATAGAAAAGGAAGATTTGTTGTAAAAAGAACACACAACCAATTTCAAGTCATTAGTACACATTCCAAGTAACTATCCTTAACCATTTGCAAGTCACTAATTCACATTTCAAGTAACTACACTTAACCATTTTCAAGTTCCTAATTCACATTTCATATTACTAAATTGTAATAAAATAGTAATGAAATGGTTACATAACTATAGAAAGTTTTGACTCGCTCCAGCAACGCGATGTAACACCCCGAAAAATGGGTACCGGAGCATCACACGGTGCTTGAGGCTACGTGTAGCCCCAAGCTAACCCTTTGAGCCATTTTCATTCAGTTCAACACAAATCAATGAGGTTTCCATAAATAACCCTCAAATATCAACAGATTAATCATCATCCAAGAATAAAAGAATTTCAGAAAGATAACAAAATACGACTTATTAGTCAACTCCCAACATCTATACTAGTCTGACAAGCCTCTAAGAAAATCAATAAAACTAGCGAGCCATTGAGACATGCCTCAACTGACTCATACTCAGTTATCAAATGTAAATAATTTCATGAAACCAACATCAGACATCACGTCCTCGGAACATGAGGACTCACCAAAATAGAGGATGTAGAACAGCGTGCCCGAAGAATCACTGTCGAACCTGGAACTGAGCACCTGAACCTACATTCCAAGAAAATGCAGCCCACATCCGAAGTTGTAGGTCAGTACCATGGAAAGGAACCGAGTATATGGGGGTGTATGCAGTTGTATAAACATCATCATCATAAACATTTATAATAAATATGTAGGATGTATAAAAGACTCACATAGCCTGAAGAAAATCATCATAATCATGAGAGGATGAAATAAGTACAATAACGCATGTGAGTCATCGTATAATTTGTTAATCACTTTCAGTTCATCAAGAATATCAATTCTCATAATGTAAATATCATTTAAATATTTCTAAAGAATAACTTTCACAATTCCACTTTCAAATTACTTCACCATTCACCATAGACACAAGGAAACACACACACACTAGGAGATCCTATAACCGACATAAACCATGTGAGCTACATGGAGTCCAACGTACAACCCACGTTGGGGAGAGCCTTCATATCCTTGCCATCGGAGTAGGACTATCGATATCAAATCCATACAAACTAGTGATCACTATATAAATTAGCCTCAGGCTCACTCCTGCGGGGACACGTAGTTCAAGGAAAATAAGGTCGCTTTATACCTCCCACTCGGTACTAAAGATTTCTCCTGGACTTAGCTCAGATTATTTCAAAGACAATCCACAACAAAACAATTTCAGTAATATATAAATATACATCCGGAGCCATCATGATTCCCATCTGTCAAAATCAACCACGTTGTGAATTTCTTTCACACTCGAGTTCAAAACAACTCCATTAAGACCAAAAGGTTAAATCATTCAAAATATCTCAAATATTCAACATCAACGTGCTTATAACACACACTTTCTCAAAAAAACACAATTTCCAATGAGAATTCATGACCCAAATATCAAAATCATGATAAATATCGTTCAAGATTCATGCTTTATATCTCCATATATGTAAATTCATCTTTCAAAATCATAAATATCAAGATTTCATAATAATTATCATAAGATATGGGTTCATGCTTCAAATTCGTAAAAATCAAATTAAAATCATGCCTTTGTAAAGAAAATTACTTTTGGGCATAAGAACAAAAGAGAGTTCTTATTGAAAAACCCCTCATACCTAAAATGATGAAATTTAGATCGATACTCACTTTTGAGATGTTAATCGTGCCTTTGAATGATGGTTCTTGGAGTTCTTGAACTAGGAACTTGGAATCTTGAATAAATTTGCAGAATTAATGTTGAACTTTGGAGGTTCTTGAAGTTGGATGTAGGAGCTTAGGGTTTTCTTTTTGAGGAAATTTGATTAAATATAACACATAATGCTTCTAATAGGCTTTAATATAGGGTTTTAATGTATTTTGGGTGAGGGGGAATGACCAAAACGCCCCTAAAAATCAAAAAAATTCTCTAATCTGTCCTTTGGTGGACTGTTTTGATAGTCTGAAGTAGATCAACCATAACGTTTTACTCCGATATCCAAATTAGATGAAACCAATTTCATTAAAAAGAGGATTCTCATGTATTTCCATTGATATATAGTATCTCACCCAGATCATTTTGTACGAGGAGTTATGATCGTTTGAAGTTGACCCAAAAATTCACTTTTGATAGGCTGAAGTAGATCGACCATAACTTTTTGATACGATAGGCAAATTGGATGAAACTAATTTCATTGGAAAGAGGACTTGTAGAGCTTTCCGTTGATATATAGTAGATCGCCCAGATCATAATGTACAAGGAGTTATGATCATTTAAATTTGGAGCAAAAATACGCTAGGCCTTAGTACTTTTTCCTGCACGTTTTACTGTTCACTACTATTCACGGTTCGATCGGAATGTTCATAACTCGTCGCTCGGGTGTCCGTTTTAGATGATCCACATATTGTTGGAAAGATTATTAGATAATCTACGTAATGGTGGGTAATAATCTAAGATATTTCATATAAAAAATTTATAATTCATTCTAGAAGATAGAACCCAATACTTTTACGCACAAAATTTCAATGAAAAATTTCTCGGGGTATTACATCATCCCCCCTTGGAAACATTCATCCTCGAATGACGCTAGACATGCCATGATTAGATAGGGAATAGAACATATAGCTGAAACCATTTATTAGACTCATCACCACATCGTTTCTCACTCCGAATGCAACATAAAATGCATAAATTCAAGAAACTACAGCTGAACACATAATAAATGACAGCTGAACTGCTGTAACTTTTATCAAAAGTGCATGATTTAGGAAAGAACAGTACCTTTAGCTTGATCGGAGTTTGCGGAAAATAGGTGCGGGTAATTGGATCGCATATCCGCCTCAGCTTCCCATGTTGTACCCTCAACAGATTGGTTTCGCCACAACACCTTGACCAAGGGAACTTCTTTGTCCCTTAGTCTTCGGACACTAAAATCAAGAATCTCAACAGGAATCTCATCAAAAGAAAGATTTTCTTGAATGCCAGCACTCACAGAGGAATCCACTACCACAACATCCCTAATATTCTTTCTAAGAATGGAGACATGGAATATTGGATGAACAGAGGACAACTCGGAAGGCAACTCGACCTCATAAGCTACCTTACCAACACGGCTAAGAATTTTGTAAGGACCAACATAACGGGGATAAGCTTCCCCTTCTTTTCGAATCTCTTCACCCCCATCATGGGTGAAATTTTTAGATTCACTAGGTCACTAACTTCAAACTCAAGGTCTCTCCTTCTAACATCCGCATATGACTTCTGACGACCCTGCGCAGTTTTCAACCTTTCCCTAATAAACTTAACTTTTTCCATAGCCTCAAATACCGAATCAGGACCACTCACAACCGCTTCACCCACCTCGAACCAACCTATGGTTGATCTACACTTTCTCTCATGTAAGGCTTCAAACGGAGCCATGCCAATACTAGAGTGGAAACTGTTATTGTAAGCAAACTCTATCAATGGTAAGTGATCATCCCAACTTCCCTTAAAGTCAAGTGCACAAGTTCTCAATATATCCTTTAAGGTCTGGATGGTCCGCTCAGCCTGGCCATCGGTTTACGGATGAAAAATAGAACTCAAAAGCACTTGGGTACCGAGACCCTTTTGAAAAGCTTTCCAAAATTGTAAAGTGAACTGAGTACCCCTATCCAAAATGATAGACAAGGGAACTCCATGCAGTCTGGATAGCTCTCGGATATACAATCTAGCGTAATCCTCAATAGAATATGAAGTATGAACAGGCAAGAAATGAGCAGACTTAGTCAACCTATCAACCACAACCCAAATGGAATCATGATGGCGTCGGGAAGGAGGTAAACCAATCACGAAGTCCATATTTATCCCTTTCCACTTCTAAGTGGGAATACTAAACTCTTGCATCATACCACCAGGTCTTTGGTGTTCAACCTTAACCTGTTGGCATGTTGCAAACTTAGCTACAAACGCTGCTATATCTTTTTTCATGCCACTCCACCAATAGATTTGCCGCAAGTCTCGATACATTTTGGTGGCACCAGGATGAATAGAATATCATGCCCCGTGCACTTCAACCATAATTCTCTGTCTCAGATCATCAACATTCGGGACACACAATCTACCCTGCAATCTCAACACACTATCTCCTCCTTGGGAGAAAACCTCTACTTTTTGGTCCTTGACTGGCTCCTTCAGTCTGACCAAACTAGCATCTAAGTATTGCTTTTCCTTCACTTCCAAAACCAAAGAGGATTCGGAATTACTCTGAACCCCTATACTACCTTCAGCAGAGTCAAACAACCTAACCCCCAATCTAGCCAAACGATGTACATCACGAGCCAACTCTTTCTTACCTTCTACCATATGTGAAACACTACCCATGGACACTCTACTTAGGGCATCCGCCACAATATTGGCCTTGCCTGAATGGTACAACACACTCATATCATAGTCCTTTAATAATTCTAACCACCGTCTCTGCCTAAGATTCAATTCTCTCTGGGTAAACGCATACTGCAGGCTCTTATGATTAGTGAAAACATCAACATGGATACCATACTAATAGTGTCTCCAGATTTTCAAAGCCAAAACAACAGCAATTAACTCAAGGTCATGGGTGGGGTAATTTTTCTCATGGGGTTTCAATTGTCTAAAAGCATAAGCTATCACCTTACCCTTCTGCGTCAATACGCAACCCAACCTAACTCTCGAAGCGTCACAATACACCACAAAACCATCAACACCATCAGGCAAAGTCAAAACAGGGGCTGAAGTGAGTCGAGTCTTCAACTCCTGAAAACTCTTCTCACAAGATTTGGACCACAAGAACTTCACTTTGTTTTGGGTCAACCGAGTCATAGGAGATGCTATAGAGGATAAACCCTCAACAAAACAACAGTAATAACCAGATAAACCCAAGAAACTTCGGATATCAGTCGGAGAAATAGGTCTAGGCCAATTTCTAACAGCTTCAGTCTTTTGGGGATCAACTCTAATACCCTCGGAAGAAATGGTATGACCTAGAAAAGAAATTGACCTTAGCCAAAACTCACACTTACTGAACTTGGAAAATAACTTGTGATCTCTAAAGGTTTGCAAGACAGTTCAGAGATGATCAAAATGTTCATCCTCACTACGGGAGTACACCAGTATATCATCGATGAACACTATGATAAACATATCCAGATATGGTCTGAACACTCAATTCATGAGGTCCATGAAAGCTGCTGGGACATTAGTTAATCCAAAAGAAATAACAAGAAACTCAAAATAACGAGTTCGGAAAGCAGTTTTTGGGATGTCACACTCCCTAACTTTGAGTTGATGATAGTCGGAACGAAGGTCTATCTTTGAGAAATAACTTGCACCTTGCAATTGGTCAAATAAATCATCTATTCTCGGAAGGGGGTACTTATTTTTTACGGTGATTTTATTCAGTTGGTCGTAATCAATGTACATACGCAAAGAGCCATCTTTCTTTCTCACAAACAACACAGGAGCACCCCAAGGAGAAATACTGGGCCTTATGAAGCCCTTATCTAGTAGATCTTTGAGTTGCTATTTCAACTCCTTAAGTTCTGCAAGGGCCATACGGTAAGGAGAAATAGAAATGGGTTGAGTATCGGGAAGAATATCAATACCGAACTCTATCTCTCTATCAGTAGATATCCCTGGGAGATTATCCGGATAGACATCAGAAAACTCATTGACAACGTTAACAGATTGGAGAGTTCGAGTCTCAGACTTAGTGTCTTTGACTCTAACCAAATGGTAAATACACCTCTTGGAAATAAGCTTTCTATCTTTGAGGTAAGAGATAAAATGACTCTTGGGTGACACAGAATTCCCAGACCACTCAAACACAGATGCACCTGGAAATTGAAACTTGACCACTCGGGTCTGACAATTAATAGAGGCATAAGAAGAATACAGCCAGTCCATACCCAGAATCACATCAAAATCTACCATGTCTAACTTAAAAAGATCAGCCAACAAGACTCTATGAAGAACGGTAGTAGGACTCATTTCAAAATTCACAGTAATCAAAGGTGTAACATATGAGAAACTGGATCCAGGATCCAACAAAGCATACACATCAAACTAAAATATATGAAGCATACCAGTAATAACATCGGGAGAGTCCTCCTATTCCTGGTGGGACGGTCAAGCATAGAATCTATTCTAGCGTTGCCCACAAGCATTGCTAGAAGAGGCGCCCTGAGCTGGGGCTGGGCGAGTTGCTGGAACTGGAGCACTAACAGTCTGAGTCTAGGTCTGAGGGAAATAGTCACGACGCCCTTGTCCATCCTATACACAATCTCTAACTCTGTGACCCATGTCACCACACTGGAAATAACCTCTCTTCTCACCCAACACTCACCTGAATGAGCCCTACCACACTTAGGACACATGGGATAATTTGCCTTACTGCCAGCACTGTACTGGGACTTGGATGTATATGACCTACTACCTTTCTCCTGCCTACCTCTAAGAACAAGAGAACTGGCAGATGATGGTTCTGGCATAGATGAATGATCTTGATACTGAGGGTGACTCCCTCTTTGTGATTTAGTTTGACCCTGTCTATGCTGCTCGAACCTAGCTTTTTTATTCCCTCTCATTTTATCTCTCCCCTTAATCTTGTCTACCTCAATCTATTGGGCATAAGTCATCAGCCTAGAAAGATTTATCCCACTATTCAACATAGCAGACCTACACTCCTTAACCACATAACTAGATACTCCAGTCACAATCTTACTCATACTAGCCCGATTATCATCCACTAAGCTAGGAGCATACTTGGCCAACTGATTTAACTTTAGACAGTACTCCCTAATAGTCATAGAGCCCTGTCACAGGTTCATAAACTCTTCCACCTTCACCTCCCTCGTCTCCAAAGGGAAAAACTTATCCAAAAATGTATCCTGGAACTCTTGCCAAGTTGTAGGGATAGCTCCCTCACCTCTACCTTTCCTCTAAGCAATAACCCAGTCATAAGTAAGGACTTTCAACCTATACGCAGCCAACTCCACACTATGTTCCTCAGATACATGCATCACTTGAGTAAACTTCTGCACTTCCTCTAAAACCAACCATAGAATTCTGGCGGATTCATCTGCATGAAGTCACGGATCCTAGAAGCAGCTGAATCACCTCCCTACTGTTGTGGAGCCGGGGCCAGTTTGGCCCGAACATTTGCAATAACAGCTTGGGCCAGCGCCTGAAAGGCTGCCCGAAATTCAGCATAAGACACCTTCTCATTCAATGGATCAGCGGGTTGAGGTTGCTGACCATTATTATTTCTTCTCGCCCAACGTGGAGGTATATTTCTGAAAGATGAGAGCACGAATCAATAGCAGTGAGAGACACTTTAAACATGATAGACTTCTGGAAGAAAGAATCACACTTTTTCCTAAAATGTCTTGTAGCCTCTTGCTCATAGATGTGGCGCGCTACACACCGATGATCAAGACTCTACTTAATGTGGCTTGTCAGACTCCCTAGGAGACTTTAAAACCTTAGGCTCTGATACCAAGTTTGTAACGCCCCAAAAAATGGATCTCGGAGCATCACACAGTGCTTGAGGCAACGAGTAGCCCTAAGCTAACTCTTTGAACCATTTTCATTCAGTTCAACATAAATTAATGGGGTTTCCATAAATAACCCTCAAATATCAACAGATTAATCATCATCCAAGAATAAAAGAATTTTAGAAAGATAACAAAATATGACTTATTAGTCAACTCCCAACATCTATACTAGTCTGACAAGCCTCTAAGAAAATCAATAAAATCAGCGAGCCATTGAGACATGCCCCAACTGACTCATACTCAGTTATCAAATGTAAATAATTTTGTGAAACCAACATCAGACATCACGTCCTCGAAATATGAGGACTCACCAT